>NC_138378.1:57553336-57597955 GCF_054177405.1 Leptonychotes weddellii
CCCAGAAACACTAATTATCTTGGCATCCAATAATTCCGATAACCTACATAGGAAACAAGAACTTCAGCTCTTCGGTAATTTGTCAGAATGAAATGTAACGTCAGATGTCAATCTATTTTTAAAAAAACATGTTTATTTGAAATAAGTGAGCTTACAACAAAAAAATTTTTAAGAGAGGGAGGCAAGAAGCAGAGGGAGAGGCAGAGAGAGAGAATCTTAAGCAGGCTCCACCCCCAGTGCAAGCCAGACACTGGGCTTGATCTCACAACCCTAAGATCATGACCTGAGCTGAAATGGAGTCTGACAAACAGACTAAGCTACCCGGGTGCCCCAAAATAAAAAAAAATTTAAGAACTAGCAATCCTTTACAGTAAATGTTTATACATTACACTTCCCTTTAGCCATTTTCAAGAATAACATTTATCCCATTTAAGGTTTCATTAAATTCACATATTGTAAGTACGCACAGGCACGCATGTGCACACACACTCTCTAAAATCTATGTGAAGAAACTAACTATAGGATATTAACTAGGTAATTTTCTTAAAGAAAAATTAGGTAGTAGTTAGGTAACTAGGTAATTTTTCTTAAATTTTCTAATTGTTTTTTTTTTGTAGTTCCCCTTGAGTCTCAGGACACAAACTCACAGGGTCATTTTTTTTTTTTTAAAGATTTTTTATTTATTTATTTGAGAGAGAGAATGAGAGAGAGCGAGTACATGAGAGGGGGGAGGGGCAGAGGGAGAAGCAGACTCCCCGCCGTGCAGGGAGCCCGATGCGGTACTCTATCCCGGGACTCCAGGATCATGACCTGAGCCGAAGGCAGTCGCCCAACCAACTGAGCCACCCAGGCGCCCCAATTTTCTAATTGTTTTTTAAGCAACGTGATTATTTTCTCCAATGCTGATTATATGTAATATGATATAGTTTTACTTTAGAAGTATCCCTGGGGCGCCTAGGTGGCTCAGTTGGTTAAACGTCAGACTCGGATATCAGCTCAGGTCTTAATCTCATGGTTGTGAGTTCAAGCCCAGTGTTGGGCTCCATGCTGGGCATGGAGTCTACTTAAAAGAAAAAGAAAGTATCCCTTACATAGTCAAGAAAAAGTCATAACCAAAATCCCTATTCAATCAATATTTTGTACTACCCATATATATACATTGTACTACATATATATATATATATATATATATTAAGATTTTATTTGTCAGAGAGAGACAGAACACAAGCAGGGGGAGTGGCAGGCAGAGGGAGAAGCAGGCTCCCCGCTGAGCAAGGAGCCTGATGCGGGATTGGATCTCAGGACCCTGGGATCATGACCTGAACCACAGGCAGACACTTAACAGACTAAGGCACCCAGGTGTCCCTTTTTTTTTTAAGTGAGCTAAACAGGTGTGACCCTCACGACCCTGAGATCAAGACCTGGGCTGATATCAAGAGTCAGATACTTAACTAACTGAGCCACCAGGTGCCCCTGTACTACCCATTGTATTTTTATTAACTAGTTTCCCTTCATTTCCATCTATTCTTTGGCTTTGATGTTGGTTTTTTAATTTGGTTCTTATTTGATGGCCTGCAGGAGTTTGGTCAGAAAAGTTTGATTTTTAATCTTGTCATATTTCTTTTTTTATTTATTCATTTGAGAGAAAGAGAGAGAGAGGGAGAGAGCGAGCATGAGCAAGGGGAGGGGCAAAGGGAGAGGGATAAGTAGACTCCCCAGTGAGCAGGGAGCCAGATGTGGGCTCCATTCCAGGATCCCAGGATCATGACCTGAGCCAAAGGCAGATGCTTAACCGACTGAGCCACCCAGGTGCCCCCTTTTTTTTTTTAAGATTTTTTTTTTTACAGATATTATTTATTCATTTGACAGAGAGAGAGAGAAAGCACAAGCAAGGGGAGTAGCAGGCAGAGGGAGAGACAGAAAGGTACGCTCCCTCCTCAGCAGGGAGCCCGATGTGGGGCTCAATCCCAGGATGCCAGGATCATGACCTGAACCAAAGGCAGCCGTTTATCCAACTAAGCCACCCAGGTCCTTCCGACGCGGACCCTAAAGATTTTATTTATTTGAGAGAGAGAGGGAGAGAGAGAGCACAAGCAGGGGGAGGGGCAGAGGGAGACAGGCTCCCCGCTGAGCAGGGAGTCCAATGTGGGGCTATCTTGTCATATTTCTTTGTCAAATATTATATAGCAAACTGGCTACTGTCAAATTTTTTTTTAAATTTTATTATGTTATGTTAGTCACCATGCATCATTAGTTTTTGATGTGGTGGTCCACGATCCATTGTTTTCGTATAACACCCAGTGCTCCATGCAGTACGTGCCCTCCTTAATATCCATCGCCGGGCTAACCAATCTCCCCTCCCTACTGTCAAAATTTGAAAGCAACATCTGTAAAATTTGAGAATGGTTTTAAGAATATACTTGGGTATGAAAACTTATAAAAATATTAAGATATGTTCTTCAATATGGCACTGGTACCCAAAAAGATTCATAATCAAAGCATAAAATGAGAGTGATTTTGAGCAGTGAGTGACAAGCTGCAGAGGTGTTAAAGCGCTATAAAAATAAACAATATCTTGGATGTATACTCAGATACAGTGAGTCAGAGATTAGTGTGGTATTTTGTCATTTATTTAATAATCATGTTTACTCAATTCACTTTATTGTGATGAACAATTTAATAAACATTCTTCAAGTTATAAGAAGACAAGAAGACAAGTTTCTTGTTGATTAGGTAATAGACCTGGCAATGGAACATTTTGCAAATAAAGCCACAAAAATCAGTGAGATTATTCTTGGGAAAAGTATGTATGGTTTGGGGGTTGGCAGTGTGTAACATCCAAAATGCAAACACAACAAAAATCGGGTTGATAACTTGTTCCTGATTTGATGCTACTATTCTTTTCACTTAAATTGCTGAACAGATTGCAAAGTTCCAAAACCAGGTCTAGCAACTCAGATTTACAGGTTTAAAAGACTGATAGGATTTCCTTACAAAGTCAACCATCAAATAGTTAAATAGCTTATTTAATGTTCAAGTAAAACTCAAATTTTACAGTTACTCACTGTAACGTTACTATTTACATTAATCAACTGGCAACAGGACTACAACTTGTATTATTGCTCAATAATTACTGCTCATAATTTTTTACTTGATATACACTTGTACAAATTAATCAAATTTAGTTGAATCTTAAAATTGCTTTTTCACCTTTCCTCTTCTGAACTCTTACTGATTATTTCTTTTTCTTTTCTTTAAGATTTTATTTGACAGAGGGAGACACAGTGAGAGAGGGAACACAAACAGGGGGAGTGGGAGAGGGAGAAGCAGGCTTCCCGCCGAGCAGGGAACCAGATGCGGGGCTCAGTCCCAGAACCCTGGGATCATGACCTGAGCCGAAGGCAGACGCTTAACTCACTGAGCCACCCAGGCGCCCCTTACTGATGATTTCTAAAACAGAAAAAAAAAAAAAAAAAGCCTTTTAAAAACAGGTTATCCTATTACAGCTAGTCAAAATAACATTAAAAACACTTAATACTTAGCCTCAAGTCATTACAATTATTTTAAGACTGTAATAATAGCGTGTTGTAATTTGAATTCATTTGCACTGAAACAAATCATTGTCCTTCGTTTCTACTTCAAAGGACTCATCAACATTGTTCTGCAATATTAATCGAAGCCAAAATCGTCTCAGTTCTCAGCATTTGGCTCTATGGGAACATCTTTTCTTACATCCTCGAGTGCTGAAAGTGCTTATAAAAAAGGTAGAAGAATGAGAATAATTATAAAGAACATGAATTTGTCATCCCCAGAAAGCCAGGGAGAGTTCTCTTTTTCTAGTTTCAAAGGAGTATGACTGCCAGGTGAAGCTCAAAGGTCTACTTTTTTTTTTTTTTTTTTTTTTAAGATTTTCATCTATTTGAGAGAGAGAGCGCGCACGAGCAGGGGCAGAGGGAGAGGGAGAAGCAGACTCCCCGTTGATCAGGGAGCCCAATCCAGGGCTCGATCCCAGGACCTCGGGATCCTGACCTCAGCCGAAGGCACATGCTTAACCGACTGAGCCACCAGGCGCGCCCGTCAACTTTTTTTTTATTGTGGTTTGGACGGTACTCCTGCTTTCCTTTGTATTCCATTTTAGCTTCCACCTTCCTCTTCCCAGACCTCTCACTCTTTCCTTCAGGCCCCATTTCTTCAAGGTTTCAGCATCGTGCTCCCTCTAGTAAAAGGAAGACTCGGTTTTTCTCCGTGGCCACCAAGGGTCCTTGCCAACTGCCACGGCCGCAGCCCACCGCCCTTCCAGCCCCCACGGGCTGCCTCGGGAAGAAGCACCTGCTGGCCGCGCGGGGTTGGGCACCGCCCGCGAACACCTGGGGAGGGGGTGGCGCCCCAACGGCCGCGCCGGGTGTGGGGGAAGGGCGCTTGCTCCCTCGCGCCCGCCCCCAGGCGGTGACTCACCGCCGGGGACCTGCGGACAGAGGTGAGCAGCCTGGGGCAGGGTCCGGGAGGCGGGGCCGCCAGGTCAGGCAGGTCTGCTCCGCCCCGCCGCGCCCGCAGAGTGCGCAGTCCCTCGGCGAGCTCGCGCCGTCCTCCCGGCAGCACTCGCCGCGGTCCTTCCGACGCGGACCCGCGCGTCCCAGGCCTCGCGTCCCCGGCCGGCCAGCGGGCTCCCGGCGCCCGGCTCCCTCCACGCGCCTTCCCGCGAGCCCCCAGCCCGCCTCGCGCCCCTCTCGACGACGCGCGCGCAGTATGGCGCGCCCCCAGGTCCTCGCGTTCGGGCTCCTGTTCGCGGCGGCCACCTTGGCGGTGGCCGTAGCTCAGAAAGGTAAGGAGCAGAGCTGCGGGCTTGGGCCGGGCGGGGGCGTCCCTCGGCATCCGAGACGGAGATGGTGGTGAAGGGGCTGCCGCAGCCCAGGCCCTCCGCGCAGGAGGCGGCGGGAAAGCGCGAGGGAGCCGCCTCACTTCGCCGCTTTGCCCCGCTCTCCAGGAAAATGGCCCGGAGCAGCGGCGGGAGGCAGGCAGGGAACGGAGTGGCCACGTCCGGGGACTTTTCGGCCTCGGAATGGGCCAGGAGGGCCTGGGGCGGCGCGGTGGCCGCGTGCCGTCTGGGCGCGCCCACCTCCTCCGGCCGGGCGCGCGCTTGGGGTCCTAGCGTGGCGGAAACTAGTAGCCACCAACCGCTGGCCCCCCTCTCCCCCGGGGCACCTGTGGGTCTCGGGCGGGGACAGGTGGCTGCAGGGAGGCCGCCGGGGCCGCCACGCACCTGCGCGCGGGAGCAAGTCCTCCTGGGCCTTCACGACCTCGCGTGTGAGTGTGGGTGTTTCCCCTTTTTTAAGGATCGTGTAGGTAATGCCAAGTTTATTGTAGGGAACCCAGAAATACCGATACCTGTACAGAGTAAAAACAAAACAAATCCACAATCCCAACACTTCCAAGAGAATCCCATTATTAATCCCAGTATACTTTTCTTTTAGACATTGCTGTAAACATTGCCCTAAACCGAAACACAGTTTTATATTTTGTGTGTGTATATGTGTTTTTACTCCCACATAACATCCAGAGTTTTCCATTTCTTTTAGTCTTGGAAACCGCGATGTAAGCGGTGAGGGAACAATCTCTGGTGTGGAAGGTCGCGCCCTTATCCATATATTGGGCATGTGGTTTGATTACAGTTTTCTTAGTTTGGAATAAACATCTTGTCTGCCATCTCTTGATTTTTTGTAAGAAAGTGACAGTTGGCCAGAGCTTTCTGGAAAGGAAACCTTCACCAACAGCGCATGGGCCAAATTCATTACACTTTCAAAATAATGCAGTTTAATCAGCTCCTGTTTTTCTAGCTCCAGTCCAAGGCTAAGTACTTAATCTTAAATTGCTTTAAAGTGATGATAGCTGCTATAGGTTCAGAAAAATCTGTACCTGATTGGTCTGTTTTAAATTTCACATCCCTTGGGCACGGAAAGGTGCTTTTGAGCCTCGGTACTCGTAAGGCTTTAACTCCTTGAGGACAGCCACTATCTCCTTTTGTGATCCCAATACTGAGTTGAGTGCTGGACGGATTATAGAGGTGGTTCATATTAATTATAACTTAAACAGGGAATAACTAAAGCCAACTTGAGATATGAAGGAGCAATACAAAAATTCTTTGTTTTGTCACTGTTTTTTGTTAATGATTGGGTTCTCTTAGCTAGACAATTAAAAGGAATTAGAGGGGCTTGCCAATTTGAAGTTAAAACAGCTTTTGAGGTAGTCAAAGATATAACTATTTTTTCAAAGATTTATTTATTTGAGAGAGAGCGCACACAGGAGAGAGAGAGGAGCAGGCGGAGGGGCAGAGGGAGAGGGAGAAGTAGACTCCCCCCTGAGCTGGGAGCCTGATGTGTGGGACTCAATCCCAGGACTCAGCCCAAGGCAGTTGCTTAACCAAGTGAGCCACCCAGGTGCCCAAAGATAAAACTATTAAACTGGCATTAATATCCAGGATAAGCTGTGTAATCTCACTTTCAAAGTTGGGTGCTAGAATTTAATTTGGTTAGGAAAGCCACAAACAAAACAGCCCCCAAGTTCATGTGAAAGTATTAATTTTTCCAAGATACAAAATTGTCCAAGGGTTGACTGTGTTACCAGTAAGCTCAAAAGCAAGCATCTCTTTTTAAGAAAATGGGCTGGGAGGAGGGAGGAAATGTGAGTTCTTCCAGATCCTAGAATTGGAATTGTTGTTTTTCGGGAAAAGAGTCAGTAGCTAACAAGCAAGGTTTTGTCTAGCAGTACCCGGGGAGGGAAGGATCTGAGACTGGGAGTAGTATCATCACGGAGGCAAAGCTGAATACGATGTTTAGAGGGCTGTATTATTGGCTTAAAAAAATCAAAATGGGAATGCATGCAAATTAGACTATGTATAATATATAAACTATTCACCATAGTATCAGCCACTCAAATTACAGCTGAAAAATAAGATGAATTGCAGCTGAAAAATAAAACATTTTAAGGCTTTGTGGCCCTGTAACTTAGGCATGATTGTTAGTATAATTTAGCTAAGACACCAGAGTTCATAGTCGGATTCACATTTTAAAATGGGATTTTGTTTTTTTGATTTATCTAGCATGTGTCTGTGAAAACTACAAACTGACCACAAACTGCTCTTGGAACACAAATGGTCAGTGCGAGTGTACTTCACTCGGTGCACAAAATTCCGTCATTTGCTCAAAACGTGAGTAGAATTATCCTCATTGCCTTTAAGTTGTATTTTGACTTAGCCTTCTTTAATTGATGTGTCTCAAGTCGGGAGGTGTTTTTTGGGCTCAAATTTGAATCGTGTTGTTTTGTCAAAATTATCTCATAGCTGAAGCTTCTTAAAATTTAGAAAGTGAACGTGGGAACACGTAAGTCTGCAATAATCTTTGGCTCTGGGAGTTTGGAGTTAAATTAAAATTTTTTTCCTTAAGCATAAAACTGCAGTTATTTTTCAGTGTGACATTAAGCTTTCTTTACAGTGGCAACCAAATGTTTGGTGATGAAAGCAGAAATGACCCGCTCAAAGTCTGGGAGAAGAGTGAGACCTGAGGGGGCTTTCCAGAATAATGATGGGCTCTATGATCCCGACTGTGATGAGAAGGGGCTCTTTAAAGCCAAGCAGTGCAATGGCACCACCACGTGCTGGTGTGTGAACACTGCAGGGGTCCGAAGAACAGATAAGGATAATGATGATGAAATCTCCTGCTCCGAACGAGTGAGGACCTAGTGAGTTGGGCTGTCCATGGTCTTGTTTTCATGCTTTTCAGTTTCATTTAAGTATATCTATTTTTGAATCTGTAATACGATTTGGTGGTTTAGAATTCAAAAGAGAGGAAAGGGTATGTAAACAGTGCAAAGTTTCCATTTTATCTCACCCCCCCATACCCAGTTTACCTCCACAGAACTGGTCACCAGTTTATTATAGAACCTTCCAGAGATATCTAATGAATTCACTAGCAATATGTTTTTCTTATTTAAAAAATTTTTCCTTGTGGTAGCAGACTAAACATGGTTTTCCTCTTCAGTTTTTCCTTAACACTGATCAGATTTGAAAGTTGGATTAGTGTTGAATGTATATGAAAAATTTAAGTTGTTTATATATTTGCTCATTTATTGTTTTAAAACGAGGTATGGTTACTCCTGAAACCAGTATTGCATTCTCTGTTAACTAACTAGAATTTAATTAAAAATAAAAATAATGAAACCAAAGTATGGTTGTCTCAGATTTATATAGTAAAAAGGAACAGAAACACACTCAAGCTAGCTTAAGCAAAAGAGGTTTTATTAAAAGTCACTAGAGCTGAAGAGTCATCCAGACCAAGGCAGGCACTCTCTCCTTTGGTCTTCTGGAGCCTCATGGTCACTTTTCTGTTTCTCTGTGCCTTTTTGTCTCTTCCCCTTGAATGTGGCCTAGCATGACCAGCTAAGCCTTGGCTTTACATGACCTTGAGTATAGTGGCCCAAAGCCAGAGGTTGACCTGTTCGAAAGGGTGTTTTCTTCTGGATGAGTGCTTTATGAGCAATGTGTGGGGGCCAAAGAAGAAATGAAGGGCAAACCTATTGCATGAATCCTTTTCCGTTGATTGTATGTAGTTCCACTTGGGAATTTTGCTGTTAGCTTATTAGGAAAATACTGTAAAAGGCTGAGTTGTTATAGTCAGTCATTAAATACTGTCTTTTTACTTTACAGCTGGATAATCATTGAACTAAAGCACAAAACAAGAGAAACACCTTATGATACGAAGAGTTTGAGGACGTACGTACTGTTAAGTGCATTATATTTGCACAGTTGGTACTTAGGTCTTCATTCTAAGCCATTAGAAAAACTAAAACAAGTCTTAATGCTTTTTTATATTTGTAAAAAAATAAAATACTATAATGTTTTAACCTTATTTTGAAGTAGAGTTGCAAGAATAGTAGATTCCTGTTAATACTCTTCACTCAGATTCACCAATGAACATTTTGCCCCATTTTCTTTTTATGTGTGTGTGTACTTTATATATCTACCTGAACATGTATAGATATTTTTTCCCAGAACCATTTGAGAGCAAGATGTAGATGTCATGCCCCTTTACCCCTAAATACTTCAGTCTATCTTTTCCTAGGAATAAAAGTCACTCTCTTTTTTTCTTTAATTTCTTTCATTCTCTTTCTTGTAATCTCTATGCCCAATGTGGGATTTGAACTCATGACCCCAAGATAAGAGTCGCATGCTCTACCAGCTGAGCCAGCCAGGCTCCCCAAAAGGCACTTTGTTGTGTAACCACTCTACAGTTACCAAATTCAGGAAATTTAATGTTACACCATATTGTGCCAGTTTGCCCAATGTTGATCTTTATGGTAATTTTTTTTTCCCCTTTCACCCAGAACCCAATCTAAGATCATGTATTGCATTTAGCTGTTGTGATGCTTTAGTCTCTTTTAATAGGGAACACTGTCTTGGCCTTTCTTGGTCCTTCATGATGTTGATATTATTGAAGAGTATAGGCAAATTATTTCATAAAATGTCCCTCAGATTTGGATTTAGCTGATGTTTCCTCATAATTAAATCCAGGTTAAGCTTTTTTTTTTTTTTTAAGATTTTATTTGAGAGAGAGTACAACGAGAGGGGGTAGGGTCAGAGGGAGAAGCAAACTCCCCGCTGAGCAGGGAGCCCAATGCAGGACTCGATCCTGGGACTCCAGGATCATGACCTGAGCTGAAGGCCGTCGCTAAACCACCTGAGCCACCCAGGCACCCCAGGTTAAGCATTTTTGACAGAAAAACTACATAAGTGATCCTATGTCCTTCTCAGTACCTCACATCAGGAAGCACATGATGTCTTCTTGTCTCTTTATTAGTGATGTTAACTCTGATTAAGGGGATATCTATCAGGTTTGTAATGTAGAGTTACTGGTTACCTCTTTGTAATAATTCTTTTTTAATTTTTTAAAAAGGTTTTATTTATTTGAGAGAAAGAAAGAGTGCACAAGCAGGGGGAGGGGCAGAGGAGAAGCAGACACCCCGCTGAGCAGGGAGCCCAACACAGGGGTCAATCCCAGGACCCTGGGATCATGACCTGAGCTGAAGGCAGAGGTTTAGCCAACTGAGCCACTCAGGTGCCCCACCTCTTTGTAATTGATAAATATAATCTGTGGGCAGATACTGGGATCCTGCATAAATATCCTGTTTCTAATCAAACTAGAACTGAACAGTTTTAGGATCAATGGATGATTCTAGCATGAATCAATTATTATGATAGTTGCAAAATGGCATAACATTTTTAAAACAAGTTTGATTAATGACAATTCTAGAGCTTGAACTACCTGCTTAGTTAAAAAGTAGTGCTTCTTAAAAAAATAGTGCTGCTTAATGTTGTGTAGTACACTTTTTTTTTAAACACAGATTTTTAATTATTTACAGTGCACTTATGAAGACAATCACAACTCGTTATCAGCTGGATCCAAAATATATCACAAATATTCTGGTAAGATTTTTGTTTTTAATAAATGAGCCCTAGCAGAAAGTTAGTGGGATAGAATGGTTTGGGTATGACTTTTGGTAGTGGTTAAACTGCATTTGAATACAGTTTAAACCCTGGACACTTAATAATTCAAATTTCCTTGAATTTTGTTGTTGTTTTCCTTCCATAGTCTTTGAAAACCTCAGTTTTACCCTTAAGGAAAATGTAGTATCTCTGGTTGAAAAATACTTGAATAATGTGATAGAACTTTTTTAAGGCAGAAATTTTTTTTTTTTTTTTAAGATTTTGTTTATTTATTTGCGAGAGAGAATGAGAGACAGAGAACGTGAGAGGGAGGAGGGTCAGAGGGAGAAGCAGACTCCCCGCTGAGCAGGGAGCCCGATGTGGGACTCGATCCCGGGACTCCAGGATCATGACCTGAGCCGAAGGGAGTCGCTTAACCAACTGAGCCACCCAGGTGCCCCTTAAGGCAGAAAATTAATGTCATTTTTAAGGACAGGAGGGAGTATACTTTTTTGCTCCTTAAAAGCAGAACATGGTAAATGCATATTGCATTTTGGATTGCATTTCTTTAGCATTTTTTTTTTATAAGATTTTATTTATTTATTTGAGAGAGAGAGAGAGTGTGCAGCGAATACAGGGAGAAGCAAGACTCCCCACTAAGCAGGGAGCCCAACGTTGGGCTCCATCCCACGACCCTGAGATCATGACCTAAGCTGAAGGCAGGTGCTTATCCGACTGAGCCACCCAGGTGCCCCTAGCTTTTTATTTTTAAAGTAGTTCTAACCAAATAAGATACATTTTTTTGTGTGTGTTTTCTTTTTTTTTTTAAAAGTAAGCTCTACAGGGATGCCTGGGTGGCTCAGTCGGTTAAGCATCTGCCTTCGGCTCAGGTCATGATCCCAGGGTCCTGGGATCAAGTCCTGCATCAGGCTCCTTGCTCAGCAGGGAGTCTGCTTCTCCCTCTGCCTGCCTCTCTCTCTCTCTCCCTCTGACAAATAAATAAAATCTTTAAAATAAATAAATAAATAAAAATAAAAGTAAGCTCTACAACCGATGTGAGGCTTGAACTCACGACCCTGAGGTCAAGAGTCGTATGCTCTAGGGACTGAGCCAACCAGGCACCCTCAACTAAAATGTTTGTTTTTTTTTCTAATAAGATAGTTTATTTTTTTTAAAAAAAGATTTTATTTATTTATTTGACAGCACAAGCAAGGGGAGTGACAGGCAGAAGAGAGGGAGAAGTAGGCTCCCCGCTTAGCAGGGAGCCCGATGCGGGGAGCTCCATCCCAGGACCCTGGGATCATGACCTGAGCCCAAGGCAGACGCTTACCTGACTGAGCCACCCAGGCACCCTCAAATAAGATACTTTAATACCTTGTTTTAAATTTTTTTTCAAGGGAAGAAAATACTCTTTTGAAAAGAAAATGTACATCATCATTACCTTTAGTTGCATTGCTGTCTTATTTCCCTTGGATAGATTTTAAAACCTCCCAAAGATTTGTAAATTATTTGTACCAAGTGGAAAGGAACACTGACACATGTAGATTACAGAAAATCAAAAACTGAATATTCTGATTTTTGAACCATGATATTTTTACATGATTTTGGTTGTATTGATATTAATTTGTATTTTTTATTTTTCACCCAGTATGAAAATGATCTTATCACTATTGATCTGATGCAAAATTCATCTCAGAAAACTCAGAATGATGTGGACATAGCTGACGTGGCTTACTATTTTGAAAAAGATGTGAGTATAATCTTCCTCATTTTATTCCTGTGTTTAGAAATGTAATGTCTGTCATGCCTCAATGGATTTAAGATCTTTCATCATCTTTTTCTCCACTTACACATCAACCACACCTCTGTTCTCCAGGTGGTTCTTGTGCTGCAATTAACTTTGTCCTCATCCCTCCCATGCGTCTTTCTCACCCACCTTTCTGACCTGTTTGTTGTATATTTATGCCTTTTTTTCTTTTGTTCTTTTACCTAGAATATTTTCTCTCATAATTCTTACCTATTGCATCCTTGATAGTTACTTAGGGTGTGTGTATAGCCTTCCCCATTATAATATCCATGAACAAGAAATTATGTAAGAAATGCTGTGTAACTAGTGTGATTAAAATAATTTGTTTCTACTTTAATATATTATCAAAAAAATAAATAAACTTTAGGGGTGCCTGGGTGGCTCAGTCCATTGGGCATCTGCCTTCGGCTCAGGTCATGATCCCAGGGTCCTGGGATCGAGCCCCACATCGGGCTCCCTGCCCAGCGGGAAGCCTGCTTCTCCCTCTCTCACTCCCCCTGCTTGTGTTCCCTCTTTCGCTGTCTCTCTCTCTCTCTCTCTGTCAAATAAATAAAATCTTTAAAAAACAACAACAAGTAAATAAATAAACTTTAATATGTTCTAGTGAGCCATTTTCTGATGAAGCCTGGAATTTTCTTCAAAATAACTGGCCCAGGGGGAGGGGGAAGGGAGGAAGGATGAAACCAAGAATGGATTGAAGAAGGTTGGCCATGTATTTATATTGTTGAATCCGGGATGATAGGGATAATGGGACTTCATTATATTATTCTTTCTACTTTCATATATGTTTGAAAATTTGCCACAATAAAGTTTTTTTTAAAGTTTGAGCGCATGAGAGTGTTACCATTGAAACCACAAAGATCCTTGACAGCGGTTCTTTCAGTGTACAATTGACAAGTAATTCTGTGTGGCCATGGTGGGTTTTCTTTTTCTTTTTCTTTTTTTTTTAAGATTTTATTTATTCATTTTGAGAGAGAGAGAGACAGAGAGCACAAGCAGTGGGAGAGGGAGAAGCCGATTCCCCGCTGAGCCCTATGTGGGGCTCGATCCCAGGACACTGGGATCATGACCTGAGCCGAAGGCAGATGCTTAACTGACTGAGCCACCCAGGCATCCCCATGGTGGGTTTTCTTAAATATTTTAAATTGCTTTTCTCCTTCTCAATACAGGTTAAAGACGAATCCTTGTTCCATTCCAATAGAATGGACCTGAGAGTAAATGGGGAACAATTGGATCTGGATCCTGGTCGAACTGCAATTTACTATGTTGATGAAAAACCACCTGAATTTTCAATGCAGGGTCTACAAGCAGGTATTATTGCTGTCATTGTGGTTGTGACCCTAGCAGTTATTGCTGGAATCGTTGTGCTGGTGAGTATAGAACTAGTCAACTTTCCCTTGAGGGCGTATTCTTCCAAGAAAAGGCTACAGCATGAGAGAGCTACGTTCTGGAACATATTAATGAAACAAAAGCTTCATTTTTTATAATTCGGTATAGTGAACAAATCTCTTGCATCTGGTCCTTTTTTATAAAACAGTCATTTTCTGAAGCAAGAAAGGATACTAATCTGAGAAAAGCTCGTAGCCAAGTCCCTCACAGGTCAGTTACGTGGCCATCAGGCGACAAATGTCCATCAGTTCTCTCGCTGCAAACAGTCTACCAGTCCTGCCAGCGTCAGTGCAAAATCCCTGAACTCCCAAACCATTCAACGAAATGCAACAACAGAACCCAATTAACGTTAGCATGGAAAGGATTGAAAGTGGTAAATGTGAAGAGCAACTCTAAACAAAAGATTCGCAAATCGAATTTAGCAGTGCTTCAGCAGAACAAGGTACTACCTGAACAGACAGGGTTTATTTTAGATGTAAGGATGCTCCAGCATTAGAAATCTTAACAACATAGCAGAATTCAGAAATATATTTGATGGTATGTGGGAACTTAGATTTTCGGTTCAATGGAATTATATTTGACTCTCCATCTGGAAGAAAAAAAATGTTGCATTCCTATTTCACCCCACCACGGTGGGCCATATTGCCCACCTGTGTGAATGGCATGTTATGGAGCAGTGCACCCACTTTCAAACCCAAATTCCAGATGGATTATAGTCCAAAATGTTAAAAAATTAGAACAAATATCAAAATTAATTTAGGAAATATTTGTACAACCTTGTGGTAAAGGGAACCAAGTAAGGCAAGAAATCTGGAATCCATGAATGAAAAGATACATATTTGACTGAGTTGAAATTAAATATTTTGTATGGCAAAGATACTGTAAAGTGAAAAATGTCAATGCTCGGTTGGGGGAAAATCTCCATGATACATAAAACAAAAAAGGTTGTTATGTATAATACGTAATTAGTTCTTACAAATTGATGAG
Source organism: Leptonychotes weddellii (assembly GCF_054177405.1). Classification (NCBI taxonomy): domain Eukaryota; kingdom Metazoa; phylum Chordata; class Mammalia; order Carnivora; family Phocidae; genus Leptonychotes; species Leptonychotes weddellii. The sequence goes on from NC_138378.1 coordinate 57,567,994, forward strand.
AAAATTAAACAGTAGCAAAAGGCATGGATAGATGATTTACAGAAGAAATCCAGATGGGAAATAAGCATGAGAGAATCATAGAAATCAAACTGTTCTGTAGAAACAAAAGCACAGGTTCATAAGAAGCATGGTCAAGGTTATGTACTCTGGTGTTGCTGGTAAGGATAAATCTGGAAAACAACTTGTGTACATCTGTAGGAGAATGGATGAGTAGATTGTGGAATATCCATGGTATGGAGTAAAGTTATTAAAAAGAATGAGTACAGTCTATAGTTTTTGATCTGGAAAGGTTCCTGTGATGTGGATACAGGCTGTGCAAAGAGAGAAATGATACTGTATTACCCCATTTTTTTAGACTGCCCCCTCTTTCCCAAAACTCATGCACGTATGTTTTTGTGTATATTTGTATGAGGATGGAACAAAATGTGGAAGGCTGCATACCAGGCTGTTAGATTTTATTAAAGATTATTCATGGTTTTCTCAGTGCAACTTTTTTTGTTTCACTGGTTGTGTTAGGCTTTTTGTTGTTGTTCCAAAAGATTTTGGTTTAGCAGGGGAGGAGGTCTTGAAAGTTTTTTTGATTTTTTTTTTTAATATAATATTCAGTGTTACATTAGTTTCAGGTGTACAACATAGTGATTCAACAATTCTATACATTACTCAGTGCACCTCATGATAGATGTAGGCTTTTTTTTTTCTTTTAGTTTAGTAGGGAAATTTTAATTTAAGAAATAACATCTGTGGATAGATTTGTAAGTTAAATTTGTTCAGATAGGAATTATGTCCATTAAAAGCATTTATGTGTCAATTTGGATCAGCTTTTTCTTTCGATAGCAGTTCTAAAATAGTAATCATTTTTCTTCCATTCAGGTTATTTCCAGAAAGAACAGAATGGCAAAGTATGAGAAGGCTGAGGTAAATGGATTACTTTATAAAAAGCCCCTCTTTTAATCTCTTACTCCTGATAATCACTGTACCTTCCAAGACACTGATGGGACTCAATTATACTGGAGCCCCTTTATAGCGTAGTTCTTAGGGTCTGTCTTTCAATGCTCCCTTACTTACATTCCTTTTTTTTTTTTTTTTTAAGATTTTATTTATTGAGAGAGCAAACAGTGGAGGGGGAGGGGCAGAGGGAGAAGCAGACTCCCCGCTGAGGGGAGACAGGACGCGGGGCCCGATCCCAGGACCCTGAGATCATGACGTGAACCAAAAGCAGACACTTAACCAGCTGGGCCCCCCAGGCATCCCTTAAATGCATTCTCTTGCATGAGATCCACAGCAGGCCAGCTGATACTGAGTTCTGTCTCAGAGTAGTGGGATAGGAAGCCTGAGATTTTTGTTTGATGAAGTGTCAACTTTTAGTGGGGTCTTTTAGAGGCATACTCTATAGATTCACGTTAGAGAAACTCCATGGGACTGAAGACCCAATTCACTGTCTCTGTGCCAGTGAAATCATCATTAAAAAAGACCTTAGTTTATGTCCTAGTGGGTCAGTTGCATGCTAACTAGTCATGTACATTAGTGTGGAAACAAACTGTCAGATCGTTAGTGTGTCAGCCACTTGGAACTGGATGTGAAACATAGTTGTTCCTGAACCCTGTCAGTAACATTTTCAGTACACCCACCAATTTTTACATATTTATGTATTTATTTGTAATTGTATATGTACTTTTTACTAATATTTTACCAAGAAACACAGAAATGTAAAAGAATATTGAAAACAACCCAATAGAACTAGAAAGTTGTAAATTTTTTTCCCATACCATAGTTGATTATCTGGCTTACCTGGTTTGGTGACCACAGGTCTAGGGGATAGACTCTCCCTGAACTGAAGCATAACAGAAAGGTGGAATGACAATGTACTATATGGTTAAGAGCAATTTAGATGTGGGTTTGACCACTTGTTAGCTGGGTAGGCAAGTTATTTAACTTCTTTAAGTCTCCATGTTTCCTTATCTATAAACTGGGGATAATATTACAGACCCGTTATAAGGATTAAACAAAGTAGAGTATATAAAGTACTGGTCCCATGCATGCCACATAGTAGAATGTTTGCCAGCGTTGGTAGTTTCCATCATCTTGTCTCAGCTCTGCCCGTAACTAATTGTGTGATCTGGGACAAGTCACTTAATTCTGAACTTCAGTTTCCTCATCTATAAAATTAAAAGATTGATGATAGAAAATAAGATTCTTACTGGATATAAAAATGGCATACATTTAATAAAGACCTTATCCATTCTTACAGATCTAGCTCACCTGCTACTTCCCCCATCACTTTGACCATCTTACCTCCAAATAGCAGTTTGGGTCATGCATTCAGTGTGTGCTTCCTTGTAGTACATTTTTTTCTTTTTCCAAATAAGGCTCATAAATGTGGGAGATAATCATCTTGCTTTCCTCTTTTTTTTTTTTTTTTAACTATTTTCAGGATGAACAAAAGGTTGGAAAATTATTTAAAATTTTTTTCTCTTTTTCTTCTATTGCAGATAAAGGAGATGGGTGAGATGCATAGGGAACTCAATGCATAATGACTATAAATTGAAGAGTAACTACAAGAAGGGAAATTAGCAGATTGCAAGTGTATGAGCATGGGACAAAGAGATCTTTGAGGACTACTATTTTGTTAGTTAACATCTCCTATTTGTAATAGTGAAACCTGTACTCAATATATAAACAGCTTCAAATTGACTCTACCAGTCTTAAAATTTGACCACAGGGTCCTATCTTTGCAGATCTGATATAAAACCCAGAACTCGGACTGCATAGTTAAAATTTTTTATGCCTAACATTGAGGTTTGTGCCTTAAGTATGCTTCCACAGTAGAGTTTGAATGACGACTGTCTCATCCATTTGTGATTGAAAGCTGCCTGTCTATTTACTTTGAGTCTTGTACATATAAACTTTTTTTACAAACTGTGAAATAAAACATTTTAAAACTGAATTTCCTAACTTTGAATCATTGAATCAAATTTCATAGTATACACATAAGGTTAACAGGTTGAAAAATGCTCTGAATGTGAACTACAAATTAGAGTTTTGTATGAGTACTTATAATCATGTGTATTTAATAGAAAATGTATAACCTAAAATATGTAACTTCTAACAGGAAAATCAAACAATTTTATTCTGAATGAATCTAAGTTTCTGTTTTAAACAAATCAGCACTTTGGCAAACACTTAGGCCTTGGGGCGGAACTGATGGAGAATGTTGTAAACCATGAATGCTGTGCTTGGTTGAATTAAAGCACCAGTCATTCAACCTCTTACGTAATGAGTGATTGTAGTACAAACACATTTTACATGAAGTTAAGTATCCTGAAGTATTTTGCTTTCAATAGGAAATTCTTTAAAACACTTTGAAAAGAACAACATTAAAGAAAATGTAAAAGCTAGATTGAATAAAAATTTTTATCCCCTCTGTAGTAGGCAGAATTCTAGGATGGCCCACAAGATTTCTTATCTCTGATGAATATGCCCTATATAATCCCCTCCCCTAGAGTGTGGGTAGGGCCTGTGCATGTGATGAACTGCCACTCCCAAGATGAAGTTACCCTTTATGGCAAAGGCCAGGAGATTTTTAGGTGTAGATGTGATTAAGATCCCTAATAATTCGACTGAATTAAAAGGGAGTTACAAAAGAGTGCCCAAAGGTAGGAGACAAGTAGAAACTGTAGATGTGTTCTGTTAGCCTTAAAGCAAACTGCCATGTTGTGGGAAGGGTCACCTACCAGCAAACCCCAGGCTGGCTGAGGGGAGGGCCTCAGTCCCACAACCTCAAGAACTGAATTCTGCCAACAACGAGGTTAACTTGGAAAAGGACCCCAGCTCCAGGTGAGATCACAGCCTGGCCAACATCACTATAATCTCGAGACCCTGAGAAAAGGATCCACTTACATAATGCCTAGGCTCCTGACCCATGGGAACGGAGATAATAAAGGTTTATGGTCATCAGATGCTAACTTTGTGGTAATTTGTTAGGCAGCAATAGAAATTGATACGGCTAGTAGGAAGTAAAGAGAATGGGAATAGATAACAAGGAGCAGCCATGACCCCTAGGGCTGAGAGCACCCAAGGAAGAGCTCTACTTTCTCCCAAACCCCACACCCTGGGCTGAGATCCGGACCTCGTGGGAGGGCACCGGGGCTCCCTGAAGAGCAGGGAAGTGGCAGTGAGGCTGCACTGGAGGGGCTCAGCTGAAAACCTGCTGGCTAGGACAGGAGTCCTCAAACTACAGCCTGGCCCACCACCTGTTTTTACATAGTCCGGGAGGTAAGAATGGTTTTGCATTTTTAAATGTTTGAAAAGAATGTTCCCTGGTATGTGCAAGTTACATGACACAAAAATGTCAGTGTCTATTAGCAAAGTTCTGTTGGAGCACAGCTGCGCTCATTTATTGTGTGTGGCTGTTTTGCGCTACAGCGAGAAGAGTAGTGTCAGACCCTATGGCTGGCGCAACCTAAAATACTCATCCCGGTCCTTTACGGAATGAGCTTGTGACCCTTGCTGTAGGGTGCTGGGGAAAAGCTGTTCATGAGGAGGTGTCCTCCCAGACACCAAAGGCCCTCCATAAAGCTGCCTTCTATAACTTGGGTGTGGGAGCAGGTACTCGGGGAAGCTGCTGACTACCGTCCCCTGCAGGAGCAGCCGTGTGCTGGAGAAGCCCTGAGGGCTGTGCACTGGGGAAATAGCAGGTGTTGCAAGGGGAGCGAACTACCCTTTCTTCTTGCACGGTCTGTCCTGCGCTCTCCTCTGACAAAGCTTCAGGTGCATTTTTACAGAGCAGGCGAAAAGAGTGAATTTGCAGGTAAGAGGCAATAAATCGATAAGGACACGTTCTTCAACTCCATGCCCTCAAGTTTCTGTCCTATCTCTTCTGAAGACAACACTGACCTACTAATTGACAAATGGCCCTTTTTCCCCAGTGTTTAATCATGTGATCTCTCCACAGCTTATCATGATGACTCTCCCATTTCCTACCCCAGTATGTTGTTTACAGATTTTCTTCTTTGGCATAACTGGCATTAGTCTCCCATGATTGTTTCCCTCTTCCACTGACTCTGAAACACTGATGTTCTCAGGATTTAGCCTTATTACTATTTTCTACTACTGTGGATATAGTATTACTAAAAACTGTGCCTTTTCTTCTGTTAATCTGCCTTCTGTCAGTTTAATTCACATACTCCCAGGAACTGAACCTAAGAGGGTAGAGGAAAGTTTGTCCTCTACAAATAAAACACTTCTGTAGATACAACATAATTTCATAACTCTTTTCCGTCATCCTAAAACATGCCCCCAAACTCCTCTAAAAATTCCCACTGGGTGCCTGGGTGGCTCAGTTGGTTAAGCGACTGCCTTCGGCTCAGGTCATGATCCTGGAGTCCCTGGATCAAGTCCCGCATCGGGCTCCCTGCTCGGCAGGGAGTCTGCTTCTCCCTCTCCCACTCCTCGTTTGTGTTCCCTCTCTCGCTGTGTCTTTCTCTGTCAAATAAATAAATAAAATCTTTAAAAAAAAAAAAAATTCCCACTGACCTCCCTAACAAACTACCATTCCTTTGTCCTTTCTTATCAAACTTTTAATTTTTTTAAATTTTAATTCCAGTATAGTTCACATACAGTGTTATATTAGTTTCAGGTGTACTATAATTCTGTACATTACTCTGCTCACCACAATAAATGTACTCTTTATTTTTATGTAATCTCCACACCGAACGTGGGGCTCAAACTCACAACTCTGAGATCAAGAGCCACACACTCTTCCGACTGAGCCAGCCAGGTGTCCCATTTCTTGTGTTTTTTATTTTAGCCATTCTGACAGGTGTGAGATGATATCTGATTGTTTTGATTTGCATTTATCTGATGATAAGTGATGTTGAGTATCATTTCCTATGTCTGTTGGCCATTTGTATGTCTTCTTTGGAGAAATAAATGTCTGTTCATGTCTTCTGCCCACTTTTAAATTGGATTGTTTGGTTTTCTGGTGTTGAGTTATGTAAGTTCTCTATATATTTTGGATACTAACCCTTTATTGGATATCATTTGCAAATATCTTCTCCTATTCAGTAGGCTGTCTTTTAGTTTTGTTGATAGTTTCCTTTGCTGTGCAGAAGCTTTTTATTTTGAGGTATAGTCCCAACAGTTTATTTTTGCTTTTGTTTACCTTGCCTGAGGAGACACTTCTAGAAAAATGTTATTACAGCTGATGTCGGAGAAATTACTGCTTGTGTTCTCTTCTGGAATTTTTATGGTTTCAGGTCTCATATTTAGGTTCTTAATCCATCTTGAGTTATTTTTGTGTATAGTGTAAGAAATTGGTCCAGTTTCATTCTTTTGCATATAGCTGTCCAATTTTCCCAATACCATTTGTTGAAGAGACTGTCTTTTTCTCATTGGATATTCTTGCCTCCTTTGTCGAAGATTGACTATATAATTATGGGTTTATTTCTGGACTTTCTATTCTGTTCTACAGATCTGTGTGTATTTTTGTGCTAGTACCATACTGTTTTGATTACTATAGCTTTGTAGTATAACTTGAAATCTGGAATTGTGATACCTCCAGCTTTGTTTTTCTTTTTCAAGATTGCTTTGGCTATTCAGGGTTTTTTGTGGTTATATACAAATTTTAGGATTGTTTATTGTAGTTCTGTGAAAAATGATGTTGGTATTTTGTTAGGGATTGCATTAAATCTGTAGATTGCTTTGGGTAGTATGGACATTTTAACAATATTTGTTCTTCCAATCCATGAACATGGAATATCCTTCCATTTGTGTTATCTTGAATTTCTTTCATCAGTGTTTGATAGCTTTTTTTTTTAAAGATTTTATTTATTTATTTGAGAGAGAGAATGAGAGACAGAGAGCACGAGAGGGAAGAGGGTCAGAGGAAGAAGCAGACCCCCCGCCGAGCAGGGAGCCCGATGTGGGACTCGATCCCGGGACTCCAGGATCATGACCTGAGCTGAAGGCAGTCGCTTAACCAACTGAGCCACCCAGGCACCCCTGATAGCTTTTTTAAAAAAAGGTTTTATTTACTTATTTATTTGAGAGAGAAGGAGAGAGAGTGAGGGAGCAAGCACGAGCAGGAGGGGCAGAGGGAGACAGAGAATCTCGAGCAGACTCTATGCTGAGTGGTGTCCAAAAAGGAGCTCAATCTCATGACCCTGAGATCATGACCTGAGCTGAAACCAAGGGTCAGACACTTAACCAACTGAACCACCCAGGTGCCCCCATTCCTTGATAGTTTTTAAAGTACGGGTCTTTCACCTCTTTGGTTAGGTTTATTTCTAAGTATTTTATTATTTTTGGTGTAATTATAAATGGGATTGGTTTCTTAATTTCTCTTTCTGCTGCTTTATTATTAGTACATAGAAATGCAATGGATTTATGTACATTGATTTTGTATCCTGCAACCTTACTGAATTAATTTATCAGTTCTAGTAGTTATTTTTGGTGGGGTCTTTAGGGTTTTCTGTATGTAGTATTATGCCATCTGCAAATAGTGAAAGTTTTATTTCTTCCTTACCAATTTTGATGCCTTTTATTCCTTTTTCTTGTCCAGTTGCTGTGGCTGGGACTTCTAGTGAGGGAATAAAAGTGGTGACAGTGGACATCCTTGTCTTGTTCCTGACCTTAGGGGAAAAGCTCTCAGTTTTTCACCATTGAGTATGATGTTAGCTATGGGTTTTTTCATATGTGGCCTTTATTGTGTTGAGGTATTTCCCTCTAAGCCTACTTTGTTGAGGGTTTGTATCATGGAATGGATGTTGTACTTTGTCAAACATTTTATCACGCATCTATTCCAATGATCACATGGTTCTTACCCTTTCTCTTATTGATGTGATATATCATGTTGAATGATTTGCAAATATTGAACCACTCTTGCATCCCAAGAATAAATCCACTTGATCATAGTGAATGATTTTTTTTTGAAGATTTTATTTATTTATTTATTTTCCAGAGAGAGAGAGAGAGCGAGCACAAGCAGGGTGAGTGGCAGGCAGAGGGAGGGAGCCTGATGTGGTGCTCGATCCCAGGACCCTGGGTTCATGACCTGAGCCAAAGGCAGATGCTTAAGTGAGCCACCCAGGTGTCCTGAATGAATTTTTAAAATGTATTGTTGCATTCTGTTTGCTAGTATTTTGTTGAGGATTTTTTGCATCTATGTTCATCAGAGATACTGGCCTCTAGTTCTCTTTTTTGTAGTGCCTTTATCTGGTTTTGGTTTCTGGGTAATGCTGGCCTCATAGACTGTATTTGGAAGTTTTCCTTCCTCTTCTACTTTTTGGAATAGTTTGAGAAGAATAGGTATTAACTCTTTAAATGTTTTGTAGAATTCACCTGTGAAACTGTATGGTTCTGGACTTTTATTTGTTGGGAGAGTTGTTTTGTTTTGTTTTGTTTTTTAATGTAGGCTCCACAACCAGTGTAAAGCTTTAATTCAAACCCTGAGATCAAGAGTCACATGCTCTGCTCACTGAGCCAGCCAGGTGCCCAAGTTGGGAGTTTTTGATTACTGATTCAATTTCATTGCTGGTAATCAGTCTGTCCAAATTTTCTATCTCGTCCTGATTCAGTCTGGGGAGGTTATATATTTCTAGGAATTTATCTATTTCTTTTAGGTTGTCCAATTTGCTGGCATATAATTTTTCATAATATTCTCTCATAATCCTTTGTATTTCTGTGGTGTCAGTTATTTCTCCTCTCTCATTTCTGATTTTGTTTGAGTTATCTTTCTTTTTCTGATGAGTCTGGCTAATGGTTTATCAATTTTGTTGATCTTTTCATAGAACTAGCTCTTGGTTTCATTAATCCGTTCTATTGTTTTTTTCAGTTTCCATTTCATTTATTTCTGCTCTAATCTTTATTATTTCCTCCCTTCTCCTGGTTTTAGGTTTTGTTTGTTCTTTTTTTTTTTTTCTAGCTCCACTAGGTGTAAGGTTAGGTTGTTTGAGATTTTTTTTGCTTCTTGTGATAGGCTTGTATTGCTATAAATATCCCTCTTAGACATCTTTGGCTGCATCCTAAAGATTTTGTACCATTGTGTTTTCATTTCTATTTGTCTCTATGTATTTTTTGGTTTCCTCTTTGATTTCTCGATTTCATTGTTTAGTAGTATGTTATTTACCCTCCTTGTATTTGTCCTCTTTCCAGATTTTTTCCTTGTGGTTGATTCCTAGTTTCATGGTATTGTGGTCAGAAAAGATGCATGGGGGGCACCTGGGTGGCTCAGTTGGTTAAGCAGCTGCCTTTGGATCTTAGGAGCCTGGGATTGAGCCCCACATCGGGCTCCCTGCTCAGCGAGGACTCTGCTTCTCCCTCTGCCCCTCATCCCACTCATGCTCTCTCTCTCTCTCTCTCAAATAAATAAAATCTTAAAGATGCATGGTATGACTTCAATCTTCTTGAATTTGTTGAGTTTGTTTTGTGGCCTAATATTTGATCTACTTTGGAAAATGTTCCATGTTCACTTAAAAAGAATATGTATTCTGCTGTTTTAGGATGGAATGTTCTGAATATATCTGTTAAATCCATCTGGTCCAATGTGTCATTCAAATCCACTGTTTCCTTGTTGATTTTCGTGTGAATGATCAGTCCATTGATGTAAGTGGGGTGTTAAGGTCCACTACTATTGTATTACTATCAATTACTTCCTTTATGTTTGTTACTAGACTATTAAGTACTTTATGTATTTGGGTAATCCCATGTTGGGTGCATAAATGTGTATAATTTTTATATCTTCTTGGATTGTTCTGTTTATGATTATATAATGTCCTTCTTTGTCCCTTGTTGTAGTCTTTGTTTTAAAGTCTATTTTGTCCAGTATAAGTATTGCTACCCTGGCTTTCTTTTCACTTCTATTTGCATAACAAACGCATCTCCCTCCCTTCACTTTCAATCTGCATGTGTCTAGATTTCCGATGAGTCCGTTGGAGGCAGCATATACATAGGCCTTACTTTTTTTAAAAAGATTTTATTTTTTGGGATGCATGGGTGGCTCAGTCAGTTAAGCGTCTGCCTTCGGCTCAGGTCATGATCCTGGGATCCTAGAATCAGTCCTGCATCAGGTTCCTTGCTCAGCTGTTTACAAAAGATTACAAAATATAAAGATTTTGTTTATTTTATTTTATTTTATTTATTTATTTATTTTTAAAAGATTTTATTTATTTATTTGAGAGAGAGAATGAGAGACAGCACGAGAGGGAAGAGGATCAGAGGGAGAAGCAGACCCCCCGCTAAGCAGGGAGTCTGATGCGGAACTCGATCCAGGGACTCCAGGATCACGACCTGAGCCGAAGGCAGTCGCTTAACCAACTGAGCCACCCAGGCGCCCTGATTTTGTTTATTTTATAGAGAGAGATGGAGAGACATGCAGGAGGTGGGGGTGGGGAAGGGGCAGAGGGAGAGAAGGAGAGAATCCCGAGCAGACTCTGCACTGAGCATGGAACCTAACACTGGGCTTGATCCCATGACTCGGAGACCATGACCCAAGCAGAAATCAAGAGTCAGACACTTAACCGACTGAGCTACCCAGATGCTCCAAGATTACAAAATATTTTCAAAGCTATTACCTCCTTTAATCCTTACATCAACCCTGGAGGTAGATATTATTATTACCATGCTGCCTCCCTCTGAACTATTTAGAATGTGAACTAGGAAAGGGGAGAGATGAGATGACACTCAAAGCCAAGTTATATAGAAGCAGTTATTGTGAGCCATAGTTCATTCATTTACATTTTCTGCACACCCAATAGGTGCCAGGCCTTATGGTATACATGATGTGGGAAACAAAGGCAGAGGGAAACGGAGATAAAATTAAACGTCCTTATAACCTGCAGTCCATTGACAGATGCTTGAGATAGACAGATTATAACATTCCTCCAGGATCCTGAGTCTTCTTTAGCATATGAAAAGCCTTTGGGAACTTCCCTTCTCTTTACTCCCTTCAGCCCAGAGGTATATAATCAGTTGCCCCCCACAATCCCTCTTTCTGCCCACGGGTCCTGTCCCGTGCTTTCATAAAACCACCTTTTTGCACCAAAGACATCTCAAGAATTCTTTCTTGGCTGTCAGCTCCAGACCCCACCAACACACCAACATTTAAAAAAATGACATCACACAGATGGTTAAGCATACAGAATCTGGAGCAAGACAGAACTCTAGCTCTACCACTTACTACCAACTCTGTAAGCTTGGGCAAGTTCTTCACATCTCCAAGTTTCAATTTCTTCATTGTCGAATAAGAATAACAATAGTACCTAATACCAAGAGTTTTGAAAATTAAAATAGTAAACACATGTAAAACAAAGGAAAACACCTGACAGTCCATGAATGCTGATGAACAGTAGCCATTATAATTAACTATAAACACCCATTGGTGTCCTCTCCAAGCGCTTAGTCCAAGAGGTGAACAGGTATCTCTAAAACAATGCAGCGAATATTGTTATAATATGAATATGAATAAGGTGGTACTCCAGAAGATAATGCAACTAATTATACCTGTGGAAACTGGGCAGGTTTGACTGAGGAGACATTTGGGCCTGGAAGACAGAATGATAACTAGCAGTTTGCTAGACAAAGAGCAGGAAAGGGCCATTCCAGAAGAGGGCCAAGTTTGTGTTGGAGCCACAAGTGTTGAAAGGGAAGGGGAATTTATTTTAATTATAATTATTATCTTTCAGTAAGCTCTCGGCCCAGCATGGGGCTTGAACTCAGGACCAGAGATCAATAGTCTTATGCTCTATGGACTGAGCCAGCCAGGTGCCAGGGAAGGGGAATTTACTGGCCCAGATCCCAGAGCTGCAGTGAGAGGCTAGAAGTACTGCAGGCTGCGGGAGCTCTAAGTCTGTTGCAAAGTAGTCTGCAGTTGGATGATCCACTTCCTCTGCTTCCCAAGGTATTTGAATTTTAACTTGCAGGCCAGTGGTTTCAGAACTGAGCTGATTGTCAGGACTACCCAAGGAGGTTTTTAAAAACATCCCAACACCCCACCCTCAGAAATTCCAAGCCTTTATATGTGGGTGGGGCCCAGGAATACCTTTGAAAAGCCCCCCAGGGTAATTCTGCAGCTGAGTCCAGGTTGCGGCTGCTTCCATGGGTTAAGGTTGAGCTTAACAGGAGCGCACAATACTATTCCTAAGGCAGCTAACTGCAGGACACATCCTGACCTGCAGGTTTTTGCTCAATATTAAAAAAAAATTTCATCCTACCTTTGTTTTTCACCTGAACAGTTATCTTCTAACAGTTTACTTACTATACATTTACTTACTGTATCATCTGAATTCATTCACTAGAATGCAAACTGACATTACTAGTGATCCTCAGATTCTAGAAGAGGCTGGCACATAGAAGGCCATATAAATGTTTTTGAATGTGGGCTCCTGGGTGGCTCATTCGTTAAGCATCTGCCTTCGGCTCAGGTCGTGATCCCCGCGTCCTAGGATGGAGGCCCACATCAGGCTCCCTGCTCTGCCGGAGGCCTGAGTCTTCCTCTCCCACTCGCCCTGCTTGTGTTCCCTCTCTCTCTGTCAAATAAATAAACAAAATCTTTAAAAAAAAATGTTTTTGAATGAGTCAGAGTGGAGGAAACGAGAATGTGGCTAGTATAGAGCAATAAGGAGGTTATGGAAAAACCTATAATCTTGATGTTGGCAGTTGGTTAAAAAGGAAAAGGAAAGGCTGTTAGGGAGAGAGGGGTGCAGTTTTATTTTTTTAATTCCAGTATTAACGTACAGTGTTATGTTACTTACAGGGGTACAATATAGTGATTCAACGATTGTATACATTACTCAGTGCTCAGAGAGGAGGTGAAGTTTTAAAAAAAAATGTAGTGATGGGGAAAAAGGCTGGTTTTTCCTTGTTCTCGAGGTTCTTTCTGATTTCACTCTCATGCTTCCGAGTACTAAACCCAAAACCGCCAGAGCGGCCCACCTGGCCGCCTTCCCTAACTACCTCTCCACCCGGATTCCACCCGAGCACTGCAGAAACACCTGGACCTGAAATCTTTTAAGGATGGCCGCCTGCCAGGGTCGGCGCGCGACCTAGGTTTACGCGTGCGCAGTAGACAGAATTACCAGCGTGCGCGGGAAGCTGGGCCGCGTCCGCCTATGATTGGCTGCCGAGGCGGACTCCCACCCACCGAAACGCAGCGGTGGTTGTGATTGGGTGTCTCAGCAAAGGCCGGACGCCGCACGGGAGGGAGGGAAGGGAGGCGGGAAACAGCTTAGGGGGTGCGGGGTCGCGCAGTTCCTTCTGGCAGGCGGGGAAGAGGTTCCGAAATGGCGGTGCAGCCGAAGGAAACGCTGCAGCTGGAGAGCGCGGCCGAGGTCGGCTTCGTGCGCTTCTTCCAGGCCATGCCGGAGAAGCCGACCACCACGGTGCGCCTCTTCGACCGGGGCGACTTCTACACGGCGCACCACGAGGACGCGCTGCTGGCTGCCCGAGAAGTGTTCAAGACCCAGGGGGTAGTCAAGTACATAGGGCCGGCAGGTGAGGGCCGGGACGGCGTGGGCTCCCCTCAGGCCGCGGGTGGCGAGCGGGCTCTCGGGCGAGGAGGCACGGGGGCGGGGACGTCGGTGCCTCCCAGGGATGGCGCTTTCGCCGGCCGCTGCCTGGCCAAGTGGGGCGCCATCCGCCCCTGCCCTGCCCCCGGCCTGAGTGTGTCCCTCTGCAGCGGCCCCAGACCTGAACTAACAACGGACACGGAGGGAGCGTCCACTCTGGCAGGCGTTTTAATACACTGTTCTTTTTAATTGCACAGCAGTCGCGTGGGTGTCTGCCCGCGGCCCCGCCTTGGCCCTGCAGATCTCCCCCGCAAACTCCGGTCCGGGAGTGAGATTTAAAATAGGGGGTTTGGGAGACCATTTCATGTCACCAATGTGGTTTTGCCCACACTCCACTTAACACCTCTGGTTCAATGTGGGGATCTGGAACGGGTGCTGTTAGACCTCGGACTTGGAGCCAGATTTCTTGGATTCACGTCGCGGCGCCTCCACTTAATAGCTGTGTGACTTTGGGCTACTCACGTATGTCTTTGCCTCAGCTCGGCATTGCGTGCCCTCCGTAATCCGACCCCATCTCCCCCGCATCATCTCTCCCTGTAAGGCTACAAACTTCTCACCCTATGTGAGCTAGATGTTCTGTGTTGATTGCTTTACTGCCCGGCATCGTTGTGATGATGGAAAGAGCATTCTGGGGGGAGTGAGGAGTCGTGGGTTCTAGTCCTGCCTTTGACACATGCAGGTGGAATGTTAATATTTCATTCATCAGACAAAAATTTGTTGAGTGCTGCTGTGTCAGGGTTATGGACACTGGGAAAGACCGTGTCCCTGCCTTCACAGAGCTCACTCTAGTGGAGAGCAAGGCAGAAATAATCAATAATTGAAGGTGAAGAACTGTGGAGGTGTGCACCATAGCAAGTTGTTGAAGAGGCATAGAAACAGGAATGGCAACAATTGGAGACCACAGAAGAAGCATTGGATGAGAAGCTAAATTCCACTTGAGTCTTGAAGGACTAGACGTTTGCTGGGGAGAGGGCCTGAAAGGGGGCAGATTGGTGTCTCTGGAGCAGAGAACCTGGAGGAGGGTAGCCCAGGTGGGTGGGGTCAGAGGATGAAAGACTTTTTGTTGTTGTTGTACTGAGTTGAAATTTTATGCTGTAGGCCCAGAGGTTGGATGACAAGGTGGAGTGGTGTGTTGGATGTTTGGCTGTAAGATGGGGGATGGGTTAGAAGGGGCAAGAGGAGAGAGATTAGGATCAGTGAAGACCAGCCAGAAATAGTGAGGGATGGCTTCATAGTTGATGATGGTCTAAGTTCCTTTCCAGTTTTAAACTTATTCAAGGCTAGTGCACTTAGCTCTCCTATTTTTGTATTATGCAGTTTAGAATAACTTAAGTATTTAAAATGATGTAAAAAGTTATAAACGTCCTTGTATGTTTGTGTAAATTGAATCACTGATTTTTCTAAGCACCTGTTAATGATTCTAATGCTTTTATTTTTCTAATTTAGATTATGAAAGGAATAATGGATGCTAAGCATTACACCCATTTATTGGGAAGGAAATTTAGTATGAATATCCAGAATCTTCTATACTGGAGTATAGACTTTTAAAAAACAAAAATTTTCCTTTCATTGCTCTTGAAGGTTAAAATGTAGGTGTTTACTGGGCACATTTCTAAGAATAATCTAGACAGTCACCTCCTATTCATGTTGAGAATAGTGTTAAAGGTGAATTTAACTTTTCAGAGATTAGCAAGTAAATGTGAGTTATTCCTAAGCATGCAGTTCTTAGGTTAGACGTTTATGCCAAACACACATTTTAGGTAGAAGATTGTCCTAATATGTGTTTGGGTAGGATAATAACAGTAAAAATTTTTTTTTTTTTTAAGATTTTATTTATTCATTTGAGAGAGAGAGAGCACAAGCAGGGGGAGAAGCAGAGGGAGAGGGAGAAGCAGACTCCCCTGCTGAGCTGGGAGCCCCACATGGGGCTGGATCCCAGGACCTGGAGATCATGACTTGAGCCGAAGGCAGACACTTAACCATCTGAGCCACCCAGTTGCCCTGGATAATAACAGTTATAAAAAGATTGATCATTTGTTACTAGAAATTGGCTGAAATAAATGAAAGAAGGAGGGACTCAAAAATGTCCCGGGGATTCCCAAAGTGGGTGTCTTGAAGTTTTCACTGTGCAAGGTGCAGTGTAACTGAGCATCTTTTTAAATAATGTAAGGCTGCCAATACTTGTTTCTTGGGAGGAATTTTCCTTCATTTTATTATTATACCATTTAGATAAAGGGTTAACAAAACCTTTTCCTGTGCTTCTCTATTCCACCTGGAAACCGTGATCAAGTTAAGAAGGTTAGTTACATTTCTAGACAGCATTGCTTATTGCAGAAATGACCCTAGATTGGTAAATTATATCTGGACTGTAGCGCCTGATAAACTATAAATACCTGATGAGGATCCCATGCACTTGCACTTGAGGCAAATCTAGGAGCCTATGACCTTTCCAACATTCTTTAGCATTCAGACTTGTCTCTGACTATAGAAAGCAGAAATTGTTAGAACTCCCTCAATTTCCTGTCCTCAAACCTATACTTTTTTTTTAAATATAACTGGTTTGTTGAGGTATTATTCACATACAATATGATTCACACATTTATTTATTTTTGATTCACACATATAAAGTATACATTTCAGTGTTTTGTTTTATAATTCAGGGGTTTTTAGTATATTCACAAAGTTAAGCAACCATCATCACAGTACATCTTTTTTTTTTAAGATTTTATTTATTTGAGAGAGAGAATGAGCGAGAGAGAGCATGAGAGAGGGGGGAGGGTCAGAGGGAGAAGCAGACTCCCTCCTCAGCAGGGAGCCTGATGTGGGACTCGATCCCGGGACTCTAGGATCATGACCTGAGCCACCAGGCACCCCATTTTTTTTTTTTTAAAGTAGGCTCCATGCCCGGTGTGGAGCCCAACATGGGGCTTGAACTCAACGACCCTGAGATCAAGACCTGAGCTGAGATAAGATTTGGACACTCAACTGAGCCACCCAAATGCCCCACCACAGTGCATCTTATTTATTTTTATTTATTTTTTTAAGTAATCTCTATACCCAACATGGGGCTCGACCTCGACCCTGAGATCAAGAGTTGGATGGATGCTCTACTGACTGAGCCAGCCAGGTGCCCCCACAGTAAATTTTTAAAACATTTTTGTCCCCAAAAGAAACCGTGTACCCATTAGCAGTCACACACACACGCACACACACACACACACACACACCCCAGTTCTCCCAATGCTAGGCAACCACTAACTTGCCATCTCTCTAGATTTGCTTATTCTGGACATTTCATAAAAATGGAATCATAAGGGCTCCTGGGTGGCTCAGTTTGTTAAGCATCTGCCTTCGGCTCAGGTCATGATCCCAGGGTCTTGGGATCGAGTGCCACATTGGGCTCCCTGCTCAGCGGGAAGTATGCTTCTCCCTCTACCTCTGCCCCTCCCCCTGCTCATGCGTGCATGCGTGCGCTCTCTCAAATAAATAAAAATTAAAAAAAAAATGGAATCATAAAATATGTGGTCTTTCATGACTGGCTTCTTTCACTTTTCAAGATTTATCTCTGCTATCAGTACTTTATTCCTTTTTATTGCCAAATAATATTCTACTGTATGGATATACCATATCTTGGTTTTATCCATTTTCCAGTTCACAGACGTTTGGGTTATTTCCTGAACCTATACTTTTTAATTTCATCTGTACCCATTCTTTCCTCCCTATTGTGCCAGTGAAGAGATGAGCCTTTTGCTTTGGTCTGGATCCCAATCCCGTCTTCTCAGAGGTAGCTTTCTGTTTCCTCTATCTGGCTTATTCTATTCGCATTTAGACTTAATCTTTTTAGCTACTTTTAATCTTCAACTTCTAGTGCTCACAGTGTTATAAAAAGCCCTGTGAGATGGGTTAGTACCTAGCTCCAATTTATAAATAAGGAATGTGAGTCACTGAAAAAGAAAGTTACTTAGTTTGTGCATCTTTTGTTGTCAAAACTCAACTTAGAAAGCATCTCCCTTTGGAAGCCTTTGTTGATTCCCATGTTAAGACTGCCTGGTTAGCTGCCCTGCCCCTCTTAGGTATTCCCTGCTCTTGGATCTTCTCCTTACCTTAGACACAGCATTTATTCTACCTATTGCCTGTCTATCCCAATAGACTGAAAGCTCTTAGAGGGCAGGGTCTGTGTTTTAACTAATGTCTGCCTCTGAACCCTAGCCCCTGGGACAACGTCCACATGTAGCAGGCACATGGTAATTGTCAGGTGAATGATGTTGGGGTCTCCACATTATTCTTGAAGAGAAAAATCTTGTATGAACCTGAGGCTATTCCTTCTGCTGTACCCCAGGTGGAGGCTGGGTAGCTTTCTGTTCCTGTTGCCCTTATTTCACACCAGGAGGTCAGTTTTACTTCCTAGCTGGTTAGACAAAGCCTACAATGCCAGTCTCTTCACCAGCAACACAGAGTAGCTATACTTTAGGTGCTTGTCAGTAAATAAGACTTAATGCACTGCCACCCAGTATGTCCCAGAAACTCCTTTGAGAGAAATAGTATCTTTGGAGGATAACCTTGGCAGCTGGGCAGCCTGATTGTACATTAGCGATGGAGATAGGGGAGGCCATGGAGGGAGGGGAATCACCTCATTTGTCTCTTCACCCCACCCACTCTTAAGAAATCACCACTGTTATGAATCTGTGTTCCTGTTGTTGAAAGCGTCAGTATTAAAGAGACCAGATTGCTCTGGATTCTTCTATCTAGAACCAGGTGGATAACATTGATGTGCAAAGTAGTTGGGTATAAGAGGGAGTGGTGGGCCTTGTGGATCTGAGAGTGCTTGTTCATCCTGTGATGGCATTCAATTTCAGGTACTTTAAAAACCCTGTGCTGGCAAGACAGTTCTCCAGG
Source organism: Leptonychotes weddellii (assembly GCF_054177405.1). Classification (NCBI taxonomy): domain Eukaryota; kingdom Metazoa; phylum Chordata; class Mammalia; order Carnivora; family Phocidae; genus Leptonychotes; species Leptonychotes weddellii. The sequence continues at coordinate 57,586,449 of NC_138378.1, forward strand.
CACATCCTACTGGTTTAATGACTTAAGAGCTATTTCAGAATTTTGCCAGACTAATGTTTTTTTTTCCCTCTCAGATTTGTTTTTGCTGAGTTGGACTTTACATTTTGCCTTTTAATTTAAAGGATGATATGAAAAACAGTGGGGTTGTTTTTTTTTTTTTTTTAAAGATTTATTTGACAGAGAGAGAGAGAGCGAGAGAAGGAACACAAGCAGGGGGAGCGGGAGAGGGAGAAGCAGGCCTCCCGCGGAGCAGGGAGCCCGATGCGGGGCTCGATCCCAGGACCCTGGGGTCATGACCTGAGCGGAAGGCAGACGCTTAACGGCTGAGCCACCCAGGCGCCCTGTTTTCTTTTTTTAAAGATTTTATTTATTTATTTGATGGAGAGAGACACAGCGAGAGAGGGAACACAAGCAGGGGGAGTGGAAAAGGGAGAAGCAAATTTCACAGAGCAGGGAGCCCGATGCGGGGCTCGATCCCAGGACCCTGGGATCATGACCTGAGCCGAAGGTAGACGCTTAACGACTGAGCCACCCAGGTGCCCCTGAGAAACAGTGTTTTTGAACTCTTGTGTTTACTGGAAGTTGCTGGTAATACAGTGGTGTTTATCAGTGCCTTTAGGAGAAATTCTTCTCTGATTTTGTATTAACTCTAGTGTGCTGCTTTTCCTTTCCTTTTCTTTTTCTTTTCTTTTTTTTTTTAAAGATTTTATTTGTTAGACCCCGCCCTAGCAGGGGTAAGGGGCAGAGGGAGAGAGAGAATCTAAAGTGGACTCCACACAGAACCCAGCTTGGGGCTCGATCTCACAACCATGAGATCATGGCCTCAGCCAAAACCAAGAGTTGGAAACTTAACTGACTGAGCCAGCCAGGTGCCTCTGCTGCTTTTCTTGAGCAAGTTTTTTTTCCCTTCATTTTTATTTTTATGACGTCTTTATAATGAATAATGTTACTCATGTCGAATTCAACTGGATGGATTGGTAGGGTGACTGGTCATTCTGATTTGCTTGGGACCAAGGGGGCTCCTGGAACATTGGACTTTGAGTATTAAAACTAAAAGAGGCTCGGGCAAAATGGGATGAGTGCTAGGCAAAACCAGGAAATTATTTATTAATTATTTTTAAAGATTTTATTTATTTGACAGAGGGAGAGAGCACAAGCAGGGGGAGCGGCAGGCAGAGGAGAAGCAGGCTTCCCGCCGAGCAGGGAGCCTGATGTGGGGCTTGATCCCAGGACCCCGGGATCATGACCCGAGCCGAAAGTAGACGCGTAACCTACTGACCACCCAGGCGCCCCCAAACCAGGAAATAATTTAGATAGGGCCGACCATTCCACTCAGGTTCTGATCCCGAGTGAGTGTTAGTTGGGAGATAAAAGTCTGTTGCAGGCTGGAGGCCTTCGGTCTCGCACATGCTTCTGAGAATGTGAGTACAGGCCTTGTTGAATGGGATTCTAGAGTAAACATAATTTTCATATAACTTGCTTTCTAAATGCAAGCTAAAAAAATAAAAAAAAGCTAAAAAAAAATGCAAGCTAAAGAAACAGCAGTCTATTAAAGTTTTTAAGAAAATGACTGTTAAACATACTGAGTTGAAAACTGGTGGCCTACATAGTATTTTGCTCTAAGTTTGAACTGATTGCCTGTATTTTAAAGATTGGGAGATTTCAGGGAAAAAATTCATATTTTGAGCTGCTTCTGAAAAATCTGCACAGTTGAAAACTTGGGGTGTAAATATCCCTGCAGTTCAGCAATGGGTTTGGAGCTGAGTGGCTGCTCTCTCTGACATAGTCTAGATTCCTCCTTTACCCTGATGTGCTTTCCTTCTTTTGTCATTGTTTCCACCACTTCATATGGTCTCTTTTGAAGCCACTTGTCATGTCAGCTCTGTTGTTGCTCTTCTTTTGGCTTCCTTTGTTTGTTTGGTACCTGCCTGGTCCCTGTAGATATTTGTTTGCCAGTCCTGGGTGAGGTAATGAGGAATGTTCTAGGGAAGAACCTTAGGCAAGAATTGAGCCCTTTTTCAGGGTGTCTGACAGTGGGAATTCTTGCTAGTACTTGTAACTAATGAAAGGGATATTGGAAGTCTCAGCTGTCCTTCGCTGTACAAAACAATTGCCTTATGTCATTTAATTAATCTTTATGCTTGCTTATGTTTGATATGTGTACTTGGCATGATCTGTTATTAAATTTAGGTTACAGGAGCACCTGGGTGACTCAGTCGTTAAACGTCTGCCTTAGGCTCAGGTTATGATCCCGGGTTTCAGGAATCGAGCCCTGCATTGGGCTCCTTGCTTTGCGGGAAGCCTGCTTCTCCCTCTCCCACTCCCACTCCCCCTGCTTGTGTTCCCTCTCTCACTGTGTCTCTTTCTGTCAAATAAATAAATAAAATCTTTTAAAAAATTCAGGTTACATCTTTTTTATTTTTTTTTTCAAAGATTTATTTATTTGACAGAGAGCACGTGAGCACTCACACAGGTAGACCAAGCAGCAGGCAGAGGGAGGGGGAGAAGCAGACTCCCTGCTGATCAGGGAGCCCGATGTGGGACTCAATCACAGGACCCTGGAATCATGACCTGAGCCAAAGGCAGATGCTTAACCACCTGAGCCACCCAGACGCCCCTTAGGTTAAATCTTTAATAAGATCCAGAATTGTCAGCATAATCTACAAGTATCACCTTTATTTTTATTTATTTTAAAATATTTATTAGAGAACAAGCGAGAGCACAAGCAGGGGGAGAGGGAGAAGCAGGCTCTCCCCGCTGAGCAGAGAGCCCAATGTGGGGCTGGATCCCAGGACCCTGGGATCATGACCGGAACTGAAGGCAGCTACTTAATTGACTGAGCCACCCAGGAACCCCCAAGTATTACCTTTAAATGAATAATTGGTATTACCTCTCCTGTATGAAAACTGAGTTTTTATTCCATTTGGTGGTATGGGTGATTTTATTAATTTTGTAGGAAATTGATAATTGCAAATCAAAACTAAGGTGGGACACTTCCCTATCTAATAAGAGTTCTTGACCTTGGCACTATTGATATTTTGGACTGAATAATTTGTTGTTGTAAGGGGCTATCCTGTGCATGTTTAACAGCAACTCTGCCTCACCATTAGATTCCATTAGTACTCCCCTTTCCTCCGTCCCCCAGTTGTGACAACCCAAATGTTCCCAGACATTGGCAAATGTCTGCTAGAGAAGCAAGATTGTTCCCAGTTGAGTAGTGATCTAAGATAAAGACCAGGAAGTTTTAAAACTCTTGTTGATTGGATAGGGGAAATAGATGCACTCATACTTATGGATGATAGTATTAATTGCCACAGCCAACCAAGGAGAATAGTCTGGCAATATTTATCAAAATTACTCATATTCTTTGATAATTTCCAGTTTTGGGGCTTTATCTTACAGATGTACTCACATGTTTGGAGAGTGAAGCATGTACAAGATTATTTATGCAGCATTGTAATAGCAGAGACTGGAAACAACCTATATGTCCATCAGTAAGACTAAATTATAGAACATCCTCAGAGTCATTGGAATGTTTGCAGCTGTAAACAGAAAGGAGCTGATTGTACTGATGAACAACCTCCAGAATATATTAAAATTAAAAAAAGCCAAGATATAGAACAGTGTTTGTAGTATGCACTTACTGATATAAGAGAGGAACAAAGTAATGCTTGTGTGCACAGCTTGTGTTTGGGAATATATTTTATAAACTTGATAGCACTTGGCTGGTGAATTGGATGTGTAGGCTATTGGTGAAAGGGAAGTCTCCTTTGCTGTACTTTTTTGAACCTTTGAATTTTGATCTGTGTTGCCTAGAATATTTTGCAGTGAATAATGACTAATTCATTTTTATGGATTTTTTGGAAAAAGTTTAATTCCGTACAAGTACTAATATAGTTACAAGACTTTTATTCAGACTTCTGAGAAACTAATTATAAGAAAGGACAAGTAAGTTTAGCTATATATGTATATATTCATTCTTTTATCTTTGTAACTTCTTAATTTTTTATTTTGATGTGTAGGTTCCACAGAAGGGGGCCGAGTGGGGTGCTACATCTATTCACCTTTTTATACCCTTCAACTGGGACGAGTAATAAGTTCTTGATAAATAGTTTATTGAAGGAATGAATTACTGAGAGAAGAATTTAGCTTCAGGGGAGCCATTGTTTTGAGTACTTGAACACTTACTACTTTAAATCCTCAAATCTGTAACATGTATTTTTAATATTTTTCTTTAGGAACAAAGACTCTGGAAAGTGTTGTGCTTAGTAAAATGAATTTTGAATCTTTTGTAAAAGATCTTCTTCTAGTTCGACAGTATAGAGTTGAAGTTTATAAGAATAGAGCTGGAAATAAGGCCTCAAAGGAGAATGATTGGTATTTGGCATTTAAGGTAATTATCTTCCTCTTTAATTTGGTTATGATTTTTAAGAGTAGAAAAAATAATGATGTGGGGGAATTCTATTGTGTGTTTTAATATTTTAACCAGGTTGTGATAATAAAATGTTTTGAGAAATAAATATTCTTTAGCATGTGGTTTTTAAAATCACAGTTTAATAGCAATTTAGAAATTCAGTAAATCCTTATTATGAAAATGTGAGCTTAGTCAGTATCCCTGAAACCTAAATAAAACAGACTTCATATAAAATTGAATACCAGCATTAAACAAAGATTTGATTTTACTGTTTTTAAAGTAGTATCACACAGATTTACTGTATCCCGAATATCTCATTTATACACATTTGTTTTTTAAGATTAAAAAAAAATTTTTTTTGAAGATTTTATTTCTTTATTTGCAAGAGAGAGACAGCATGAGTGGGAGGGGCAGAGGGAGAGGGAGAGAGAGAATCTCAAGCAGACTCCACGTTGAGCGTGGAGCCAGACGTGGGGCTCTATCCCAGTACCCTTAGATCATGACCTAGTCAAGAGTCAGACGCTTAACAGACTGAGCCACCCAGGCACCCTATTTTTATTTTATTTTTAAAGGTTTATTTATTTGAGGGGCGCCTGGGTGGCTCAGTCAGTTAAGCTTCTGCCTTCAGCTCAGGACATGATCCCAGGGTCCTGGGATCGAGCCCCACGTTGGGCTCCTGCTTGTGCTTTCTCCCTATCCCTTTCTCTCTCTCTCTCTCTCTCTCTCAAATAAAATCTTTAAAAAAAAAAAAGATTTTTTTATTTGAGAAAGAGCTCGAGAGCAAGTTAGGGGAGGGACAGACGGAGAGATTTTCAAGCAGACTCCCCACTGAGCAGGAGCCCCAAGGCCAGCTCAATCTCATAACCTTGAGATCATGACCTGAGCAGAAATCAAGAGTCTGGCACTTAACCGGCTAAGCCACCCAGGCACCCCCCCTTTTTTATTCTCAAATTTTTTTTATTTTTTAAACTTTATTAATTTTTTTAAAGATTTTATTTATTTATTTGAGAGAGAGAGAATGAGAGACAGAGAGCATGAGAGGGAGGAGGGTCAGAGGGAGAAGCAGACTCCCTGCCGAGCAGGGAGCCCAATGCAGGACTCGATCCAGGGACTCCAGGATCATGACCTGAGCCGAAGGCAGTCACCCAACCAACTGAGCCACCCAGGCGCCCCTAAACTTTATGAATTTAAAATAATCTCTGCACCCAGCGTGGGGCTTGAATTTACAATCGAGTCACGTGCCAGCCAGGCGCCCCTCATTTGTACACATTTGTAATGTGTTTGTATCTTTGTATGTCCTTTCTCTTCCATTAACTTTATAATTTTTTATAAGTCAGGGACTTTAATAGTGATCATATTTCTTGGTGTCCCTAGAAAGGCTCATTGACATGAATGCTTCTATGCCTTCATGGACATACTAGTGCTATTTTGTTTTGTATAATGATACCTTCATAGTTAGTCTGTAAGGTCCTGTGTTTGATGTTCAAATGCAGTGCCTGCAGAGTAGGTTCCCAGTAGTAGGTTCCCAATAATACTGGAATAAATTAATGGTTAGAATGTAGTTGGGGAGGCGAGATTTATTCTCGAAAGGGAGTAAATGTGTGATAAGGGAGACAGTGCTCTGGGCTTATAGTCAGCATATGTTCTTTTCTCAGCTGTCCCTCTGGGTGTCCTTGGCAAATTTCCCAACCTTCTCTTGGATCTGTTTCTCCATAAACAGTAAAATTAGAAGTTTTTTTTTTTTTTTATGTTTTCCAATTTGAAAGTCCTTTGATTTTTTTTTTTTTTTTCTTGTGAGGTTTAATAGAATACTTAAACATTTGATCTTGGTACTACCCCAAATATAATTTTTATTTCTTTTTTAAGATTTATTTATTTATTTGTCAGAGAAAGAACGCAACAGGGGGAACAGCAGGCAGATGGAGAAAAAGGCACCCTGCTGAGCAGGGAGCCCGATGCAGGACTCGTTCCCAGGACCCTGGGACCATGACCGGAGCTGAAGGCAAATGTTTAACCAACTGAGTCACCCAGGCATCCCCAAATATAATCTTCTTCAATCTTTGTTCCATAGTGTGTCCTTCTCCCCCTGCCCACCTTTGTAAATGTGGACATTTACTGAAGATTATATCTGGGTGGGAGAATTTAGCATTTAACATTATAGTTTCCTGGGGATTTTCATTGGTGTTTCCCTGAGAATGGTGGGGCTTTTATTTAGAGTTTTAGCCTATGTCTTTAAAGATTTTAGTAGAAAATTGAGGGTACCACAAAGTGATGTTTTCTATCTCATTCTTCACAGAACTCAGTAACACCAAAATGTGGAATCCTAAGTTTAAGAGATTACCTTGATTATCAGCCCATCACACCTCACTCTGACATATCAGAATCCTTCAAGATGAATTCTCCTTAACCCCTACCTTTTAGGTTGGGGAAATTTTTTCAAATATTTATTTTTATCAGATTAAAAAGGTGGTATCTTCATCCTGACATGTTAAGTTCAGATCTAAAACTGCAAAAACTGATTTATCATTACATTTTTTAGCCTATTGATTCTATGATAAAGTTTAGTGATATTTAAAATAGTTGATCTCTATGATTGGTTTTTTTCTCATGTATACCATTTAGTTCACAGGTTACCAGTCTTAATCATTTTCAAGCACCCTCAAGAACCCAATTTTATTAGCTACTTGTTCCCTTTTGAGAGTTTTTTAAAGGTGTGCTTCATAATCTGTGCAAATCCAAAGTATATATGTAAAAGTATGATGTTTACATTTGCAATTGAATCTGCTTTTAAAATTTGAGTGCGAGATAATGCTTTTTCCATTTCAGTAAAAAAAAATTTTTTAAAGGGTGCCTGGCTGGCTCAGTTGGTAGAGCATGCAACTCTTCATCTCAGGATCATGAGTTCAAGCGTTGGGCATGGAGCCTACTTTAAGAAAAAATAATAAAATAAAAAATTTTAAAAAGATTTTAAGTAATTTTTACACCCAACATGGGGCTCAGACTCACAACCCTGAGATCAAGAGTCCCATACTCTTATGACTGAGCCAACCAGGTGCCCCCCTCCATTTCATTTTTGATCCAGATTTTAATCAACAATCCATAGTTATAAGATATTTAGAATCATGTTATAAAAAATAAATGATTGTCATGATTATGACGCTAAACATCTTCAGGAACTATTGAACTGTTGATGGCTGTTGGTTGCTTAAGATTGGCTGTCACCATGGTCATTTGGACAATTTGTGACTACCTCCTGTTTCATAGCGTGGGCCGTCAGTTGCCCCCCCAAAATGCCATATGCTACCAGCATATTTCAGCTTCTGATCAGGTTGAAATATGTAGTGTCACCCACTGACCTGACACAAGTTCAGCCAAAAGCAAAGAAACTTGAACCTTTAGTTGACTTGTGTAGTCTTAGAAGATTAGTCTTAGAGATTTCTAATCTTTTTGAAATATTGAAAATAGGTCAAGGACCCTGTATTTGGAAATCACTGATATAGAACAATCTCTGCCTTTTACAGATAAATATATTGATAGAGAATTGACTTTCCAAGGTCAGCATTTTTAGCTAATTTTACTGGTCTCCTGTGTGGTATAGTCAGTGAAAATACTGGTATGTGCAACTAATAGGTAGATATTTTCACAGGATATAGAAATTTAAGCATACCACTGATAGGATTATCACTTTGGACACCTTAATGATTATGTGTATAAATCCAGTGCCAAATTTCAAATTGAAAATCTCTTTTGATACGTTTATTTTTAGATATGACCAAGTGTCCTGAAAATAATTGGAAAAATAGGGAGGATACTTTATAGAAAATGAGGTAATAATAATTGGAATATATTGTTATAAGCAGTTTTTTGTAAGAGAAAATTTTGTTAATAAAATTGGTCAGGGTTGGGTAATGCTTGTTTACTAGTAAAATTTTAAAGTACAGTCAACAGTTCTTAAAATTTTTCTTTATCTTTGTTAAGGCTTCTCCAGGTAATCTTTCTCAGTTTGAAGACATTCTCTTTGGTAACAATGATATGTCAGCTTCCATTGGTGTCGTGGGTGTTAAAATATCTACAGTTGATGGCCAAAGACAGGTCGGAGTTGGGTATGTTGACTCCATACAGCGGAAGCTAGGACTTTGTGAGTTCCCCGACAATGATCAGTTCTCCAATTTGGAGGCTCTGCTGATTCAGATTGGACCAAAGGAATGTGTTTTGCCAGGAGGAGAGACTGCTGGAGACATGGGAAAACTGAGGCAGGTAAGGGAATCAAGTTAGTGATGGAGGAAAATCTAAGCCTAGGAAAGACTAACATGATAGACACTGTTTTATTTAAAAAAAACAACAAAAACTTCAAAAGTCCATTTTTTGTATCTAAATACAGTAACGTATTTTCAGGAAAATCTTGATGTTCATCTTTCACAGGAACTTTGTATCTTTTTTTTCCCTTTTTTTTTTTTTAAAGATTTTATTTATTTGACAGAGAGAGACACAGTGAGAGAGGGAACACAAGCAGTGGGAGAGGGAGAAGCAGGCTTCCCGTGGAGCAGGGATCCCAATCCGGGGCTCAATCCCAGGACCCGATGATCATGACCTGAGCTGAAGGCAGACGTTTAACGACTGAGCCACCCAGGCGCCTCCTTTTTTTTCCCGAAAAAGATTATATTTATTTATTTGACAGAGAGGGAGAGCAGGAACACAAGCAGGGGGAGTGGGAGAGGGAGAAGCAGGCTTCCTGCGGAGCAGGGAGCCCAATGTGGGGCTCAATCCCAGGACCCTGGGATCATGACCTGAGCCAAAGGCAGATGCCTAATGACTGAGGCACCCAGGCGCCCCAGGAACTTTGTATCTTTAAGAGGACGTTAGAACAGGCTGTTTCTTGTTGAAGACTTGTTCTGCTTCAGATCATTTCCCCCTCTCCTTCCTTCCTTCCTAAAAAAGTAACAGAATATCATCTTCAGGGGATCACAACTGATAAAAAGTAATGCTTTCACAGTTGGGGTGGGGGGAGGTTATTCAGGTCCATTAAAAAACCACCAATTTATTACTGTATTTAGCATGGGTTTATCAAATAAATAAGATGTAGGTCTTCAGGGTTATTTTTTGATAGTTCAGTGGGACGTTTAACCTCTTATTTTACCGAGTCTTTTTAAAAAATTCTGATTATACTGATTGTGTATGTGTGTGCTTTATTTAGGTATTTAAGCGATGTTGTATCCCCTAAGGATTCTTTTCTTTTTGTGGGCCTCAAATGCCATACAGACTGCTTGGGAAAGAACAAATCTATGATGGGCATTGTTAGCATAGATAGTATCTAAGCAACATTCTACAGGTATTATTATTCTGTTAAGAGTTTTTACTATTGGGACTATTTTTTGAAAGCTTTATGTGAACTTAATTTTAAATTTTCATGGAAACTTAGCTTATAGATTTTAAAAATACTTGTTTATATGTTACCAATGTCTTGCACATTATATAAAAATTTAATGTGGGTTAATAATTGGTTAAGCTGTTGCTACTGTATTTGTGGTATAGTTTTTTCTCATTTCTTTTTTAAATCCTTTTCTTGAAGTAATTTAAATTATTCCTTGTAAAATAGGTTATTCAGAGAGGAGGAATTCTGATCACAGAAAGAAAAAGAGCTGACTTTTTTACAAAAGATATTTATCAGGACCTCAACCGGTTGTTGAAAGGCAAAAAGGGAGAGCAGGTGAATAGTGCTGTCTTGCCAGAAATGGAGAATCAGGTATGTGGATTACAATGCAAATTTACTCTTAAATTGCGATCATGACTTGTAGAAGGCTGCTTGATTCATCTCTGTGAAGTTCTAAACTGTGGATCACTGATACTAATTAAGTTTATCTTTACTATGATGAAGCTTGTGAAAAATTTAAGGAAATGACTAGAAAAATTGAAACATAACCTTAAATATAATTACATTATATTTATGCAACATATATCCTTAGGGCAAGAAGAGTTTTATTGATTTCACAGGAAAGAGCCCGATTACTGTCATTTAAGTGGATGAGATAGCGTAGTGGTTGTAGGGGGAAAAAAGACCTAGCACAGCATTACAATGTAGAAGTTGTGGGTTCCTTAATAAATTACTTCACCTTTATGAGAGGCAGTTTCATTTTTTGTTAAATAATTTTTTTTTAAGACTTTGCAGTTCTTAAAAAATAAATATTTTATTTACTTATTTGTCAGAGAAAGTGCACAAGCAGGGGGAGGTGCAGGCAGAGGGAGAAGCAGGCTCCCCACTGAGTAAGGAGCCCGATGTGGGGCTCCATCCCAGGACCCTGGGATCATGACCTGAGCGAAAGGCAGATGCTTAACCCACTGAGCCACCTAGGCCACCCAGACATCCCTAGATCATAAATCTTAAAGGATTGTTGTGAAGAGTAGGAAGTAATAAGGGTGAAAGTATATATAGTACGTGTAGTGCATAATAAATACTACATTTTTTTTTTTTATTAAGATTTTATTTATTTATTTGACAGAGACCAGCGCGAGAGGGAACACAAGCAGGGGGAGGGGGAGAGGAAGAAGCAGGCTCCCCGTGGAGCAGGGAGCCCAATGTGGAGTTAGATCCCAGGACCCTGGGATCGTGACCTGAGCCGAAGGCAGACGCTTAATGACTGAGCCACCCAGGCGCCCCTAAATACTACATTTTAACAGTTTGGCTAAAAAATTGGCACTGGTTATGTATGTTTCGTGGTAGAAATGAATATGGAAACAATGTAATTTTTTATGGGATTTTCACTGGTTGAAGTGTTTCTTTGTTCAAATCTTTGAGGTGAGTATGGCTTGAGATGTATTTTTAAATATTTAAAAAATATTGGAAGCTCTTGATATTTGTGGGTCACTGATAAGGAAAATGAAAAATTCTATTGTATACTTAAGCAAGACAGAACAAACTTTATAACTTAGAATTCTCAGAGTAGATTTAGAACTTTATAACTTAGAATTCTCAGAGTAGATTTCAAACTAGAATGAACTGGGACTGTTATGATTATCATGATTTTGTGGTGATTGCCTGTCACGTAATAGTTTGATTCTTTTTTTTTTTTTTAAGGATTTTATTTATTTATTTGAC
>NC_138378.1:57598455-57739230 GCF_054177405.1 Leptonychotes weddellii
GGGCGGCAAACCTTATATCAGACAAATTAGATTATAAACCAAAGACTGTAATAAAAGATGAAGAAGGACACTATGTCATACTTAAAGGGTCTATTCAACAAGAAGATCTAACAATTGTAATTATTTATGCCCCTAACAAGGGAGCAGCCAATTATATAAGCCAGTTAATAACAAAATCGAAGAAACACATCAACAGTAATACAATAACAGTAGGGGACTTTAATACTCCCCTCACGGAAATGGACAGATCATCTAAGCAAAAGATCAACAAATAAGGGCCTTAAATGACACACTGGATTACATGGACTACATAGATATATTCAGAACATTCCAAAAGCGCCTGGGTAGCTCAGTCGTTAAGTGTCTTCCTTCAACTCAGGTCATGGTCCCAGCGTCCTGGAATCGAGCCCTGCATCGGGCTCCCTGCTTGGCAGGAAGCCTGCTTCTCCCTCTCCTGCTCCCCCTGCTTGTGTTCCCTCTCTTGCTGTGTCTCTCTCTGTCAAATAAATAAATAAAATCTTAAAAAAATAAAAAAAATTAAAAAAAACATTCCATACCAAAGCTACAGAATATACATTCTTCTCTAGTGCACTTGGAACATTCTCCAGAATAGATTACATCCTGGGTCACAAATCAGGTCTCAACTGGTACCAAAAGATTGGGATCATTCCCTGCATATTTTCAGACCACAGTGCTTTGAAACTCGAACTCAGTCACAAGAGGAAAGGTGGAAAGAACTCAAATACATGAAGGCTAAAGAGCATCCTACTAAAGAGTGAATGGGTCAACCAGGAAATTGAAGAAGAATTAAAAAAAAAATCATGGAAACAAATGAAAATGAAAACACAGTTGGGGGCGCCTGGGTTGCTTAGTCGTTAAGCGTCTGCCTTCAGCTCAGGTCATGTCCCAGGGTCCTGGGATCGAGGCCCGCATTGGGCTCCCAGCTCCGAGGGAAGCCTGCTTCTCCCTCTCCCACTCCCCCACTTGTGTTCCCTCTCTAACTGTGTCTCTCTCTGTCAAATAAATAAAATCTTTAAAAAAAAAAAAATGAAAACACAACTGTTCAAAATCTTTGGGATGCAACAACGGTGGTACTAAGATGGAAGTATATAGCAATACAAGCCTTTCTCAAGAAACAAGAAAGGTAAGGTCTCAAATACACAACCTAACCCTACACCAAAAGGATCTGGAGAACGAATGGCAAAGCCTAAACCCAGCAGGGGAAGAGAAATAATATCAGAGCAGAAATCAATGAAAGAGAAACCAAAAGAACAATAGAACACATCAACGAAACTAGGAGCTGGCTCTTTGAAAGAATTGATAAGATTGATAAACCCCTGGCCAGACTTAATCAAAAAGAAAAGAGAAAGGACCCAAATAAATAAAATCTTCAATGAAAAAGGAGAGATCACAACCAATACTGAAGAAGTACAATTATAAGAACATGAGCAACTATATGCCAACAAATTAGACAATGTAGAAGAAATGGATGTATTCCTAGAGACGTATAACCTACCAAAACTGAACCGGGAAGAAATAGAAAACCTGAACAGACCCATAACCAGCAAGGAAATTGAAGCAGTAATCAAAAATCTCCCAACAAAGAAGAGCCCAGGGCCAGATGGCTTCCCAGGGGAATTCTACCAAACATTTAAAGAAGAGAATTAAGACCTATTCTTCTGAAACTGTTCCAAAAAATAGAAATTCAAGGTAAGCTTCCAAACTCATTTTATGAGACCAGCATTGCCTTGATCCCAAAACCAGACAAAGACCCCACCAAAAAGGAGAATTACAGACCAATATCCTTGATGAACATGCATGCAAAAATTCTCACCAAGATACTAGCCAATAGGATCCAACAGTCCATTAAAAGGATTATTCACTATGACCAAGTGGGATTTATTCCTGGGCTGCAGGGTTGGTTCAACATCCGCAAATTAATCATTGTGATACACTACATTAATAAAAGAAAGGACAAGGGGTGCCTGGGTGGCTCAGTTGGTTAAGCAGCTGCCTTCGGCTCAGGTCACAATCCCAGGGTCCTGGGATCGAGCCCCGCATCAGGCTCCCTGCTCAGCTGGGAGCCTGCTTCTCCCTCTCCCTCTGCCTGCCGCTCTGCCTACTTGTGCTTTCTCTCTCTGTCAAATGAATAAATAAAATTTTTTAAAAAAAATAATAAAAGGACAAGAACCATATGATCCTCTCAATAGATGCAGAAAAAGCATTTGACAAAGAACATTCTTTCTTGATTAAAACTCTTCACAGTGTAGGGATAGAGGCTCAATATCAAAAAGCGACCTATGAAAAGCCCACAGTGAATATCATCCTCAATGGGGAAAAACTGAGAACTTTCCCCCTGAGGTCAGGAGCATGCCAGGGATGTCCACTGTTACCACTACTGTTCAACATAGTACTAGAAGTCCTAGCCTCAGCAGTCAGACAACAACAAGAAATAAAAGGCATCCAAATCGTCAAAGAAGTCAAACTCTCACTCTTTGCTGGTGGTATGATACTTTATGTGGAATACCCAAAAGACTCCACCCCAAAACTGCTAGAACTCATACAGGAATTCAGTTAAGTGGCAGGATATAAAACATATGCACAGAAATCAGTTGCCTTTCTTTACACTAACAATGAGACAGAAGAAAGAGAAATTAAGGAGTAGATCCCATTTACAATTGCACCAAAAACATAAGATACCTAGGAATAAATCTAACCAAAGAGGCAAAGGATCTGTACTCAGAAAACTATAGAATACTCATGAAAGAAATTGAAGAAGACACAAAGAAATGGAAAAACATTCCATGTTCATGGATTGGCAGAAGAAATATTGTTAAAATGTCTATGCTGCTTAGAGCAATCTACATATTTAATGCAATCCCTATCAAAATACCATCAACTTTTTTCACAGAGCTGGAACAAATAATCCTAAAATTTGTATGGAACCAGAAGAGCCCCCCGAATAGCCAGAGGAATGTTGAAAATGAAAACCAAATCTGGTGGCATCACAATTCTGGACTTTAAGCTCTGTTACAATGCTGTAATCATTAAGACAGTATGGTCCTGGCACAAACACAGACACATAGATCAATGGAACAGAATAGAGAACCCAGAAATGGACTCTCAACTCTATTGTCAACTGTCTTCGACAAAGCAGGAAAGAATATCCAATGGAAAAAAGACGGTCTCTTCAGCAAATGGTGTTGGGAAAATTAGACAGCCACATGCCAAAGAATGAAACTGGACCATTTCCTTACACCATGCACGAAAATAGACTCAAAGTGGATGAAAGACCTAAATGTGAGATAGGAATCCATCAAAATCCTTGAGTAGAATACAGGCAGCAACCTCTGTGACTTCGGCCACAACAACTTCTTAGAAGCATCCCCAAAGGCAAGGGAAGCAAGGGCAAATATGAACTATTGAGACTTTAGCAAGATAAAAAGCTTTTGCACAGCAAAGGAAACAGTCAACAAAACCAAAGACAAGGACAGAATGGGAAGAGATATCTGCAAATGACATATCAGATAAAGGGCTAGTATCCAAAATCTATAAAGAACTTCTCAAACTCAACACCCCAAGAACAAATAGTCCAATCAAGAAATGGGCAGAAAACATGACAGACATTTCTGCAAAGAAGACATCCAAATGGCCAACAGACACATGAAAAAGCGCTCAACATCACTCAGCATCAGGGAAATACAAATCAAAAACCACAATGAGATAACACCTCACACCAGTCAGAATGACAATCAGGAAGTGACAGATGTTGGCGAGGATGCAGAGAAAGGGGAACCCTCGTATGCTGTTGGTGGGAATGCAAGCTGGTGCAGCCACTCTGGAAAACAGTATGGAGGTTCCTTAAAAAGTTGAAAATAGAGCTACCCTACGACCTAGCAATTTCACTATTGGGTATTTACCCCCAAGATACAAATGTAGTGATCCGAAGGGGCACCTGCACCCCAATGTTTATAGCAGCAGTGTCCACAATATCCAAACTATGGAAAGAGCTGAGATGTCCATCGACAGATGAATGGATGTAGAAGATGTGGTGTACACACACACACACAGAGAATATTATGCAACCTTAAAAAAATGAAATCTTGCCATTTGCAATGACGTGGATGGAACTAGAGGGTATTATGCTAAGCGAAATAAGTCAATCAGAGAAAGTCAATTATATGATCTCACTGATATGTGGAATTTGAGAAATAAGGCAGAGGATCATAGGGGAAGAGAGGAAAAAATGAAACAACTCTTAATCTCAGGAAACAAACTGAGGGTTGCTGGAGTGGAGGTTGGTGGGAGAGATGGAGTGGCTGGGTGATGGACATTGGGGAGGATGTGTGTTGTGGTGAGCGCTGTGTTATTGTGTAAGACTGATGAATCACAGACCTGTTCCCCTGAAACAAAGAATACATATGTTAATAATAAAAAAAAGCCTTCCCTCTTGAAAATATCAAGAAGCTTTTAGGGTTACTGAAAAGTGTTTTTATCTGTGTGGTAACATTGTAGGAGGTTCTGACAGTCTTACACATTTGCTAGAGTTTGGCAAGGACACATAGATGACTGTTTTCAATTAGGGAAAATAGGTTACAATTTACAATCTAGTACCAAGTATATCTTATTTATTTATTTGACAGAGAGTGAGCACAAGCAGGGGGAGAGGTAGAGGGAGAGAGACAGGGAGAAGCAGACTCTCTGCTGAGCAGGGAGCCTGATGTGGGGCTGGATCCCAGGCCCCTGGGATCATGACCTGAGCTGAAGGCATTTGCTTAACTGACTGAGCCACCCAGGCGCTCTCAAGTATGTTTTAGTATGTAGGAATCGTCTTTGGGCTCTCAGTTTGATGTCCTGAAACTTATGTTGTAGTAATAACATAGACAGTTTATTTAAAGTTATTTATGTTCAAAAGATTTTATTTATTTTAGAGAGCGGGTGCTTGAGTGGGGGGAGGGGCAGAGGGCGAGGCAGAATCTCAAGCAGACTCCACACTAAGCGCAGACCCCCATGTGGGGCCCTATCTCACGACCCTGAGCCAAAATTAAGAGTCAGACACTTAACTGACTGAGCCACCCAGGCGCGCTGAAACTTCTTATTAAATACACATGTAGATAAGTGCATATATCACAGGTGTATAACTGAATTTTCATAAATTGCAAATAGCCAAATAGCCAGCATCCATGAAATGATGGTACCAGCACTTCAAAGACCTTTTTTATGCTTCCTTCCAATCATTACCCACCAAACGTAACCCTGGTTCTTAACTCTGACAGCACAGATTAGTTTGGCCTGTTTTTATAGTTTATATTAATGAATCCTATTTTGCAGCCTTTTGTGCCTGGTTTCTTTTGTTTAGTATTATGTTTGTGAGATTTATCCATATTGTCGTGTGTCACTGCATTGTTGGTGCTTCTATCTTTTTGTGCAGTATACCATAGGGGCGAACATACCAAACTTGGTAGGCATTTGAGTCATTTCCACTTTTGGCTATTATAAATAGTGTTACTATTACAGTAAATTTTGACTTTTTAAAAATCATTTTCTAATCTTAAGAGATTTATTTAAACTTTTCTGATTTTCTTGATTTGGATTGGGAAGGAATACCAAGGAAAATGATCACGTTTAGAATTTATTTCCATTTTGCCATTTTTTTTTTTTTTAATCTCTAGGATTTTAGTCACAGAATCTTTTCTTTTAAATTCTTCATCTTAGGTTGCAGCTTCAGCATTGTCTGCAGTAATCAAGTTTTTAGAACTCTTATCAGATGATTCAAACTTTGGACAGTTTGAACTGACTACTTTTGACTTCAGCCAGTACATGAAGTTGGATATTGCAGCAGTCAGAGCCCTTAACCTTTTCCAGGTAAAAAAAAAAAAATACATGGATTAAAAATACTGAATGTTTCCTTTATTATATACTGAAGAATACTATTAAGGAGCTTAAATATTTTGAAATATTATTCTATTCTATATGAATTATTATACTTAGATAAGCAGTTTTTAAAAATTTTTCTAGTTGCAAGCTATATAAATGGTATTTGTCTTAGCTTTATAAATAGTTTTATTATATTAATGGCAGTTTTTAAAAAATTACATTAAGTTTTATGTCTAAAACTGTAGTAATTATAAAGTGATTTTGGTTTGAGGAAAAATACACTGCAGAAAATACAGATTAAAAGGTTGGAAGTTTGATTTTTAGGAAGAGTTTGTGTTTTGTTTTTTTTTTTTAAGAAAAAATATTTCTTTATACACATTTTGCTTTAATAGCCACCAAAAAGACTGTTTCATTTCCTCTAATGGACCCTGTCTACCAGTTATGTTGGCCATCAACATATAGCCATGGCAACACATACGAATATGTATCATGCATTTAAACACGCATACATACATTCTAAAGCACCATAAGACACAGGCTAGGCTTTCACACAACTGGGGGCCTCTCACATGCTGTTTTCAAATGATCGTGGGTTTGCTTTACTCAAGACTTTCAGTGGGCTTAGTCTGGCCATTAGTACCAGTTCTCCAGAGATGACTTAGGATGACAAAATGGGACAGTATTTTTTTTTTTAAAGATTTTTATTTATTTATGTGAGAGAGAGAGAGAACGAGAGCTTGAGCATGAGCAGGAGAGGGGCAGAGGGAGAGAGAGACAGAATTTCCAGCAGACTCCCCACTGAGGAGGGAGGCCGATGCAGGACTCAGTCCCAGGACCCTGAGCTCATGACCTGAGCTGAAGACAGATGTTTCACCTACTGAGCTACCCAGGCGCCCCCAAATGGGACAGTATTTAAAGTGAGATCACCACACTGAAGGTCTTAAAAGAATGGAAATGGGGGACGCCTGGGTGGCTCAGTTGGTTAAGCGACTGCCTTCAGCTCAGGTCATGATCCTGGAGTCCCGGGATCGAGTCCCGCATCGGGCTCCCTGCTCGACAGGGAGTCTGCTTCTCCCTCTGACCTTCCTCCCTCTCATGCTCTCTGTCTCTCATTCTCTCTCTCTCAAATAAATAAATAAAATCTTAAAAAAAAAAAAAAGAATGGAAATGGGAGGTGCTAGATAAACATGAGATGGCATCTGGGAAGCCACCACTTTGACTGTGCGTTCAAAATACTCAGGTACTGCAGTATAGACTGCCATCCAGCCTGACAGTGACCCAGCTGAGGAAGAGGAATTTCTGTGCAGATTTCGCGTTTAGTATTTAAAGAATATTAAGTGTTCTTGTTTCCAAAATTCTTTAATTATTTTTCATGGCACAGTAAGGTTTTCACTAATGAGCATGCCATTCTTCCCTTTTTTTTTTTTTTTTTGTTTGCTAGGGGTCTGTTGAAGATACTACTGGCTCTCAGTCTCTGGCTGCATTGCTGAATAAATGCAAAACCCCTCAAGGACAAAGACTGGTTAACCAGTGGATTAAGCAGCCTCTCATGGATAAGAACAGAATAGAAGAGAGGTATATTTCTCATGTCCACTTCTGTAAGCTTTGAGTAACTTCTCCTTACTCCAGGATTATGCCACTGTAGTATGCAAATTTGCTCCCATATTTTAGCATCTGACTACACAGAGAGCTACCTACACAGTAATAGAGTAGTAATGATTTAGATTGATAGAATAACTTAGTTTATTAATTACTGTTTTTTTTCACTATAAGAAAATAAGGTTTTATTATGAAAATGGTTGGATAGTGTTTCAGAGCATGAACTTGGGAGCCTGGGTATCTTGGTTCAAATTATGGCTCTACCACTTATTAGCTGTGTCATCTTGGGCGAGTTACTTAACCTCAGTGTTGTAGTTTCTTCCTTTTAAAATGACAGTAATAACCTACTTCATAGGATTGTTATGAAGATTAGATGATTTAATATATATAATATAAAGTACTTTGAAGAAGGTCTAGTACATAGGAAACACTCAATTATTTTAGAAAGGATTTAAGGCAGTCTAAACATATATTTCAGAAAATCTCTAAAATTGAGGAAATGAAAGAAAAAGTTTTATAATCCTGCTACCCGAATATGATTAGCACTTGGGTATATTTTATTTTTATCTTTTTTATTTTATTTTATTTTTTTTTAAAAGATTTTATTTATTTATTTGACAGAGAGAGACACAGCGACAGAGGGAACACAAGCAGGGGGAGTGGGAGAGGGAGAAGCAGGCTTCCCGCAGAGCAGGGAGCCAGATGCGGGGCTCGATCCCAGGACCCTGGGATCCTGACTTGAGCCGAAGACAGATGCTTAACGACTGAGCCACCCAGGCACCTCTATCCTTTGTTTTAGATATGAGTTTTAAGACTTTTCAATGAAGTATAATACCCATAAGAGCACAAATTCTAAGTGTGCAGCTTGGTGGATTTTCACAAAGTGAACAACACATCGGTGTAACAACAATCAGATCAAGAAACAACGTGACTAGCATCCCTAGTAACTTCCCTGGATTCTCCTGCTAGTTACTACCCCTCCTCATTTCAGAAGTGATTATTGTCTTTCTAACATTATAGATTAATTAGTTTTACCCATTTATAAACTTTATTTATTTTTAAGATTTTAAGACAGTGAGTACGTGGGGCACCCGGGTGGCTCAGTTGGTTAAGTGATTGCCTTTGTTTGGCTCAGGTCATGATCCCGGAGTCCTGGGATTGAGTCCCACATCGAGCTCCCAGCTCATCCGGGAGCCTGCTTCTCCCTCTGACCCTCTCCCCTCTCATGCTGTTTCTCTCTCTCTCTCTCTCTCTCTCTCTCAGATAAATAAATAAAACCTTAAAAAAAAAAAAAAAGATTTTTAAGACAGTGAGTGCATGTGGGCGTGGGGGGCAGAGGGAGAAGGGAGAGAGCATCCTAAGCAGGCTGCACTAAGCATGGAGCCAGATACTGGGCTCGATCTCAAGACCCTGAGATCATGACCTGAGCTTGAAACCAAGAGTCGGATGTTTAGCCAACTCAGCCACCCAGGTGCTCCATGAACTTTATATAAATGGAGTCATTTTGTATGGTGCACTTTTACATTAGTCCTTTTTTAAAAATCTTAGTTGTAGGGGTGCCTGGGTGGCTCAGTCAGTTACGGGTCTGGCTCTTGGTTTGGGCTCAGGTCATGATCTCATGGGTCATGGGATTGAGCCCTGCTTCGGGTTCTGGCGTTGGGTTCCCGGCTCAGTGGGGAATTGAGGATTCTCTCCCTCTGCCCCTCCCCCAACTTGTGCGTACGTGTTCACTCTCTAAAATGAATACATAAATCTTTAAAAAAAAAAAAATACATTGTAAATCATAATACAGTTTTGTGCCCCAGTTTTTCCCCACTTATGCTTATATTATCATAAGCGTTTTTTTGCCATTGCTGTTTTATCTTTATATTCAACGTTTTTAATTTTTAATAAGTACATAATATTAACTAGATGACCTTTATTTTACCTTTCTCAATAATTAGGCTATTTCTAAAGGTCCTGTTTTGTACCTAGTGTTTTCCATTTGGCAAATTAAGTTATATTGCCAGAATTGGTAAAAAGATTTGTTATTTTTATGGCTATGATGTCCAATCATTCAAGAATTTGTTGAATACCTACTGAATACTGATGATACACAAAAACATAATGATCTCTTCAATATTTGGGACGTTGCCAGGCAAACATAAAGTAGTTGGTCGGTATTGTAAGACACCCTGCACATAATTACTAAGCTCAGTGTTAATCCTGTGCATTCTAAAGAGCCTTACAATAAAAATAACTCAGAAGGTTAGTGATTTGTGGATGTGCTGATATTCTGTTGAAAATGCAGAAGTTGAGATGCTAAGGGGACTTTTCTGAAGTCAGGTTTGTTGGGCAGGAAGAGTGGGATTTAGTAACTTAAGAAATAGGAAGGATTAGGTATTTGCAAATAATCACAAGTTTATAATTTTTAATTATCTGTGAATAATAACATTTATATGTGTCAAAATTCAAACAGAACAGAGGAATACACAGTGATTATTCTCCTATTCTTGTCCCCTAATTCCTGGGACCTCTTCCTCAGGGCCTCTCTGTTGTACAGCTCCAGGGACACATTTCTTTTTTTCTTAAATGTTTTATTTATTAGAGAGCGAGCTCAAGCGGGGGGAGGGGCAAAAGGAGAGGGACAAGCAGACTCCCTGCTGAGTATATTTCTTATTGTACTCTTTGTGAATTGCCACCATTGCCCTGGGAGCAACCAGTCTTTTTTTTTTTTTTTTTTTCCTAAAGAAAAATTAGGTAATTTAACCCTCAAGCTCTAGGTCACTGGTTATGTTTTTAACTTTGGTCTTGTGGAAACAGAGCAGGTGTCAGTGGTCCCCTTCTGGCTTAACTAGAGCACGTATGTATTTAGACTCTTCTGAAACCTGGGATGTCACTTTTATATTACCACAGTAACAAATTACTTAGAAGATAAGAGAGCAAAAGTAGATTTTTTTTAGAGGTAAATAAAGGGGTTTTTTTCCCACAGAGCATAGCAATAATTTCCAAAATCTGGTAGTCTAACAAGACTTGTTAATTAGAAATAACACTTGTGAGGAGAGCTTTATGAATCAGAATATAATCTGGTTTTCTGTACCTGTAAGATGAGAAGACCTGTTTTCTCCTCTTTATCTTGGTGAGAATTTTTTTGATTGCCAGCAAATAGGAAGGCCCTTGGTTTTCAAGACCAAATGGTGAAAGAAAGTTATACTCCTCAATACAGGTTCTTGTTTGGACAGTCTCCTTGTTTTATTTCCTTTTCTCAGTTCTGCCTGCTGAGATACCTTGGGTTTACACCTTCCAGGGGCCTCAGGGCAAATCTCTTGTCTCCCTCTTTGAGCATTTAGGATTGATCTTTATTCACGGTAACACTGAAATCATGTTTTCAGTTTCCTACTGTCATTATTATTTTGGGGTGATTTCCAGAAGAGTAAGTAGTGGGAATCTGTAAGTGAAGAGTTAATTTTATTTTTTAAGTAAACTCTGATGCCAACATGGGGCTTGAACTCATGACCTTGAGATCAAGAGTCACATGCTCTACTGACTGAGCCAGCCAGGTACCCAAGAGTTAATTTTAAATTATGTTGCTGTGGGTTAATTCTGTTAAGAAGAGCAAAGATTTGGGGCGCCTGGGTGGCTCAGTCCGCTAAGCGTCTGCCTTCGGCTCAGGTCGTGATCCCGGGGTCCTGGGATCGAGCCCCACATCGGGCTCCTGGCTCATCGAGGAGCCTGCTTCTCCCTCTACCTCTCTCCCTGCTCATGCTCTCTCTCTGTCTCTGTATCTCTGTGTCTCAAATGAATAAATAAAATCTTTAAAAAAAAAAAAGAACAAAGATTTCTCTTTCTTCTGTTTTCATTAGAGCAGAGGTAGGGACAGATGTGACTAGATCTTTGAGTTTGGTGCATACATCTTATGAAGGACAATAGCCTGGTTGATAACTTCAGGAATAATGATGGAAATGGGATTACCTTTAGATTATTGTCAAGCTATTAGAAGGAGGAGGGTGATAAGACTGGTATCTACTTTGTGCCTGCCTGGCAGTTTGCTAAGCATCTCAAATTCATCAGCTATAATGTGGTGGAGACTGGATTTAAAGCCAGGCTGGCCTGACTACAGAGCCCATGTGCTTAATTGCTGCACTGTATTTATTACTTCTATCAGTGCTATTTAACTTGATCCAAATTGGACTTTAATACCAGAAATGGAATATATTATTTTGACTTTTATTTAAGTTATATCCATGGAATGGCTGTATCTATTGTCACGCTGTTTCCATTCACTAAAACCTATTTGCACTGAGACTACAAATACTTTTTATTTTTAGCTAATGGCTTAAATACTTCCGTCTTCAATGAGAATGGTAAGTTATTACTGTTATTACCTTTTAGGAGTGAGTATCTACGTAATTTCTTCTTTGTACTTCATCTAACAATCAAATTAGAAATTATAATAATAACTGTCCACCTTTTGCTTCATTGCTTGCAAGAGAGCAAGATGGGTAACTTTCTGGAGTCATCTAAAAAAAAAATTGGCCAGGGGCACCTGGCTGGCTCAGTCAGTAGAGTGTACAACTCTTGATCTCCAGGTCATGAGTTCAAGCCCCATGTTGGGAGTAGAGTTTACTTTAAAAAAAAAAAAAAGAAAGAAAGAAAAAAGTATTTATTTTATTTTATTTATTTATTTTTTTTAAAGATTTTATTTATTTATTTGACAGAGAGAGAGAGAGACAGCGAGAGAGGGAACACAAGCAGGGGGAGTGGGAGAGGGAGAAGCAGGCTTCCCGCGGAGCGGGGAGCCTGATGCGGGGCTCGATGCGGGGCTCGATCCCAGGACCTGGAATCATGACCTGAGCCGAAGGCAGACGCTTAACGACTGAGCCACCCAGGCGCCCCGAAAGAAAAAAGTATTTAAAAAAGAAATTCAGCCAGGATTCTCGTCCTTGCCTCATCAGCATAAACTGGCATGGTCTGATCCAGAAATAGGGCCTCAAAGGAAAAGAAATACGGCCTCAATATGTGCCACTAGTGTTTGTCAGTGCCTGAAGAATATGGGCTCCATTAAGTTGGATTAAGTGAACTGCCTTGAATGGGTCATCCCAAGAGAGACCTACCTTACTACAGATGTCCAAGATACCTACCCTAATGCTAGCTCTTTGTATATAAAATAAAAATACTTGAATTAAAAAAAACAACTTTGTTCATATTACTATTTTTTTAAAAGATTTTATTTATTTGACAGAGAGAGACACAGTGAGAGAGGGAAGACAAGCAGGGGGAGTGGGAGAGGGAGAAGCAGGCTTCCCAATGAGCAGGGAGCCTGATACAGGGCTCGATCCCAGAACCCTGGGATCATGACCTGAGCCAAAGGCAGACACTTAACGACTGAGCCACCCAGGCGCCCCCATATTACTATTTTTAAACTTACTTTCTGATCTGTCCCAAGAGTCCTCATTTTTGCACATATATTAGGACTTTTGCTTTTAATCTTCTAGGTTTTTGTTTTAGATTCATATGAGGCCTTGATAATTTTAAAGTTAGAATTCTCTAAAGAACATTGAATATATGGTAGCATATGAAATAATTCACTCTTATGAAATTACTGTGTATGTTGAATTTGGTATTCTTAGTGCCTTCTAGTTTAAAATTGAATTACTTTTTATATAAAAAAATTTTTTTAAGATTTTCTTTCCTTCTTTTAGAGAAATAGAGTGCGCGTGGTGGGGAGAGGGGCAGAGGGAGGAGAGAGAGAGAATCTCTAGCAGACTCCACGCTGAGCACAGAGCCAGTGTGGGGCTCGATCCCATGACCCATGAGATCATGACCTGAGCTGAAACCAAGAGTTGGATGTTTAACCAACTGAGACATCCAGGCGCCCCTGTTTTATATAAAATTTAATACAATTAATGTAGCAATCTTTTTTTTTTTTTTTAAGAATTTATTTGAGAGAGAGCACGAGCAGAGGCAGGGGCGAGGGAGAGAGAATCTCAAGCACAGTCTGTGCTGAGCATGGAGCCCAACTTGGGGCTTAATCTCATGACCCTGAGATCATGACCTGAGCTGAAAGCAAGAGTTGGACACTTAACCGACTGAGCCACTGAGGCTCCCTTTATGTAGCAGTCTTTTTTTTTTTTTAAGATTTTATTTATTTGACAGAGAGAGACAGGGAGAGAAGGAACACAAGCAGGGGGAGTGGGAGAGGGAGAAGCAGGCTTCCTGCCGGGCAGGGAACCCAGTGCTGGGCTCATTCCCAGGACTCAGGGATCAGGGCCTGAGATGAAGGCAGATGCCTAATGACTGAGCCACCCAGGTGCCCCATGTAGCAGTTTTAATAGAAACGTAAGTCTCTGAATAAAAGTATGGCTCTTGTAAATTTAGATAAATAGATAAATAGTGGGGGAGCTTCTGTGATAGTATATCCTGCTTTTTGAGGCACTGGTGTACTCCGACGGTCCCTAGACGTACGTCTCTCCAGGTTATATTATCCTTCTGTGCAAAGATGTCTTTAGTTAATAGTCCAGGCCTGGAGTGTGTCTCCTCTTAACTTTTATTACATGACAAATTACAGTGACCAATCCAAAATTTTTCACTTTACTTGAAAGTCTTCAGCTGCCTCCTGCCTCTAAGCAGATCATCTCCTTCTTAATCCTTATAGTCTCAAAAGGTATCTGTATTTTCAGTCTTACTCCCTGGCTCTTACTCCCTGGCTTTTTCCTCTCCAAAGCTAACCTTTTCATTTTTACCTTTGGACATAGTTTTTTCCTGTTCTTTCTCTGCTTCAGTTTTCCATTGTATCCTCTTACTTTTCTCCCTTCAAGTCTCTGCTTGGCCTCCCATCCCATGTAGTCTCCCCCAAGTCCTATTTCTATAAATACCAACTGTTCAAAATACAGGCAAATGAAATGCCCCAAAGTGAAGTTTTCTTGTCCATATCACATTTCATTACATTTTTTATCTCACTTGTTACTCAGCACTAACTGTAAGATGGAGCATGTCCTTCTCCACTAGATTGAATATTCCTTAAAAGCATGTTCCTCTCTTTATATCTTGTCATACTTTTCCTTTTTTAATCTTCTCAGGCCTAGCAGAATACACATCAGATGAGTGGTTCTGACCATTTAATCATGCGAGAACAGGTAAAGAAAAGACTCAGAAATTTATGATTGCAGTTTTTTAGGGACCAGATTTGTTCTCAGCCATATAAATATGCTCTCGTGAAATGCCAGTCAGCTGTTCTTACAATTAGAGATCTGAAATGCTAGTTTTTTAAAAAAAAATTTAAGAGTTATTTGAGAGAGCGGGAGAACGCGAGTCAGGGGTGGGGCAGAGGGAGAGAATCCTGTTTCATGCAGACTCCATGCTGAGCACAGAGCCCTACAGGAACCCGTGAGATCATGACCTGAGCTGAAACCAAGAGTCAGATGCTTAACTGACTGAGCCACCCAGGCATCCCCAGAAATGCTAGTTTTAAAAAAGGACAGAATGTGGCTTTTTTAGGATACCAAACATTTCATGATTAATTTATGATTTATTCTGTTCCAATTTTAGAGATGAACTGACCCTAAAAAATTCTCTTTTATTCTAGTCAGTTTGCAAATTGCTGTGTCAAATTGTGTACAGCTGAGTAATTTTATTGTGTAGGATTGACAGGTATACTGTGTTATGCCGACAGTAACTTTGGAGCTTCTCAAATTGTGATTTAAGAGTGGCATTGTCATAGAAACAGCAGAGCAATCCTTTTAAAAAACTTGTTAGCCGGTACATAAACTGATACTGTAATTATTTCTGAAATGGCATACTGAACAGACTGTGAAACTAGCAATTTATTGAGCTTTTAATGATACCTGGAGCAAAGATTGAGGCGGCTGTGTAAAGTGCCTTGTACTATATGTTTTAGAAGCTGTTTTATTCCCTTGCTGTCTTACTTCTTAGAGTCCTACTGGAACTTTATGCTCTTGAATGGTGTTGATTATTTTTTAAGGACACAAAGTTTGCTTTAAGTATTTCTTTGGGGGAGGGGACATCACACTTCTACTCAACTAAGAGAAACATTTCTACATTCCAGAGGTCTTTTTTTTTTTTTTTTTAATGTCTATCATGCCATGAATTCATGGGGAATGGGTTTCCAGCAGCTCAGGCTCTTTTCTGTTAGTTCTTAAAAAGTGTGCTTCTCCGCATGGAGCAGCCTGGTGCTTCACTTGGACCCAGGTACCTTTCTCCTGGCTTCCGTTTTCTCTGATCATTTTCCTTCACAGGTTCGAGAAGCTGAATGCTTAATAGGCTCAGTATATACACTAATTCTCTTGGCAAGAATCTTGCCCTTAGTTATCAGCATGCTGGATAACACTGTGTAGACTCTTCGAGTTTTGCCATGGTAACGTTCGTGGGGTGTTACTTTTTGATTAGTGCCATTCCCCTGTTGTCTATACAGTGTCATCATCATCTTGCTTGTAGATGTGCATGTCTACAAGTATGTGCATGGCTAAAGGATGTGCATGGCCAAAAGATGTGCATGGCCAAAGGACCAACTCTGTTTTCTGGAAGACCTAGAGAACATAGTGGGTGCCCCTCTACATTTGTCTTGGTCATTTGGGCGGGTTACAGGGCCGAAAGGTGGTGTTGATGACTTAGGACCTATTCCCTGATCAATTTGAGAGGAAACGGTGATAAAATAGTTGGAATAGGGAAGAAACATTTTTTTTTTAAAGATGATCTTTTGTTTTTTAAGAAGATTTAAAAGAAGATTTTTTTTTTTTTTTAAAGATTTATTTATTAGAGCATGCACAAACAGGGAGGGGGCAGAGGGAGAGAGCGAATCTCCAGGAGACTCTGCTGAGCATGGAACCCCACGCAGGGCTCAATCCCACCACCCTGAGATCGTGACCTGAACCGAAACCAAGAGTCGGACACAACCAACTAAGCCACCCAGGCACCCCTGGAATATTCTTTTTTTTTTTTTTAAGATTTTATTAATTGACAGCACAAGCAGGGGGAGCGGCAGGCAGAGGGAGAGGGAGAAGCAGGCTTCCTCCGAGTGGGGAGCCCGATGTGGAGCTCTATCCCAGGACCCTGAGATCATGACCTGAGCCAAAGGAGACATTTAACTGACTGAACCACCCAGGCGCCCCACCCCTGGAAGATTCTTGATCAGAAATATCTTCTCTGTAGATTCGTCAATTACCTAAGCGTGGCCTAAGGATACGGGAGTCTTAGGAAAAGAAGAGAAAAAGAAAGATCAGGGGTCGGTCAGCCAAGCATCAGGTTTCTTTCATCCTTTCCTCACCCCTTTATGTCACTTTCCCCACTTTATTATGGGAACTCAGGGATTTCTTGTGATTGTTAGGTTTCAGACTTTATCAAACTGTTGGTCCATGAGAAGCGCATAGAAATTTCACCCCCAGGAATATTGTACTATCCGCCTCCAAGTGACTTCCATGCTGGTGATCTTGAACCGAACTTAGATAGGTGTCCAGTTAGAGCCAGAGGCTTAGGTAGGAAGGCCCAAATTTGCTTTATTGGATTATGGGACTTGACTGCATATGTCTACTCAAGTTCTGTTTCATCTTTTAAATATAGAGTACAAGCCATAGAAGTCTTTTCTGTAGCAGTAAGTGCCTGAAGTGTTCTAGAAGTTTGTTTATAGCCACAGGGACTGGTACACAGTATAATACCAGCTTGGTAGCAGGACCCCCCCCCCACTAATTTGGCATTTGCCATAGTGCGTATCTGCTGTCAGCTGCCTAGATATTACTTTGACATTTCTATAGGATTTTAGTTATTTTTCCCTTTTCATCTTTTAAAAAGTGATTCAAGTTTCTTTGAGCTGATGGTTCTCAACCTGAGGCAAGGGGACGTATAGCAGTGCCTGGAGACATTTTGGGTTGTCACCAGAGTGTCAAGTGTAGAACTCAGAGAAGTTGTTAAAGAGCTCAGAAGAGCCTCTCATGACAAGGAATTGTCTAGCCTAAATGTCAGTATTGTCAAGGTTCAGAAATCTTGCTTAGGGGGCAGCATAATTTTCCCCTCATATAATATGCTGGATGAACATTTTGATGATGGAGAAATTATAAATGCTGTTGGAGAGATCAGTGAATAGTTAAGAAACTTAGAAAGCTGATTTGTTTCCTTTCTCTGTCCTTGTGTAATTCAAGGGTTAATTTACTGCTCTTCTAATTTACAAATACAAGGAAATGGTTGCTCATTCATAGCCTTCTGAACCTAGGACCATTTGCTATGCCCGTGGTGATTTTCCTTGCCCCCCCCCCCACTTTTTTTTAAAGTAGGCTCCTCACCCAATGTGTGGCTCGAACTCACGACCCCAAGATTAATAAGAGTTGCATGCTCTACTAACTGAGGCAGCCAGCCAGGCGCCCCCACCCTACCTTTAATTACTAAAATTTACCTTTCATCTATATATATGTTACTGCAGTAGGATCTATAATACAGCTTTTCACATTGCAAGTTGTGACCCAGTAGTGAGTTACGAAATTAGTGTAGTGGGTGAAAACTAGCATTTTTGGATGAGTTAAATATGAAAGAAAAATAACAGTACATTACATATAGTAAGAGTAGTAAGTATTGTTTGTGTAGCCTATTTTAATTATATATTGTAGGGAAGGAAAATTTCTTTTTTTCTACTACCCTTGTAGGTTCCCTGGCTGAGGCCCTATAAATTAGACTGACAAAAGACAGATTAACAAGAGAAAAACAAGTTTATGCTTTTACACTGGAGCACTTAGATGAGTAACTCCAGGGTTGATGAGAACTTGGGCATATATAGCATCTTAGCAAAGGAACAATAAATTTTCGGAGAAGAGACAAGGGAGAAGGATTTTGAGTTCCTAGGGCTGCAAATTATGGGAAGCTAATGATAGATAAAGGCTAAAATTTGTTATGTAGATTCCTCTGGTACCATTTCCAGGCTGATAAGGGTCTAGTGTTTTGGTTAACTTTTGTCCTTTCTGGTAAAGAGAGAAGGGAGAGGACATCTGTAAATTTATGTCCTGCTTTTGGGCAAATAGGGAGAAGGCAGAGGGCTTTTCTTTTTGCTTCTTAATTGTTGTCAGCTCAAAATAGTCCTTAAGGACTCTAAAGTGGCACGTTTTGAGGTGGCATATGATGCCTCCTACAATATCTGTGCATGCATGTGCTGGGTCAGGATGTAAAAACATTTCTTTTTTTCCCCTCCCCTCCCCCCAAAACATTTCTTGTGGTGAGTTACAAGGAAGGAAATGGAAAGCTATGGATTCCAGTAAATTGCAAAAGCAATATGAGCTGCATGTTTTATAGTTCTTCGTACAGGCCAAGATTTTATATATTGATTTAGGGGAAGCAATAAATTTATTTCAGTTTTTTTTTTTTTTTTAAGATTTTATTTATTTATTCATAAGAGACAGAGAGAGAGAGAGGCAGAGGGAGAAGCAGGCTCCCCGCTGAGCGGACAGCCCGATGTGGGACTCGATCCCACGACCCTGGGATCATGACCTGAGCCGAAGGCAGACGCTTAACCGTCTGAGCCACCCAGGCACCCTTCAGTATTTTAATTAGAAATTTTTGGCTTTGTACTGTCATAAGGTAATTTTAGAATGCATTCTGAAAATTTATAAGAACTTTTGATAGAATAAGTATTGGATTTGGCAACATTCTTGAATTGTAATGGTTTTATTGAAGATCATTGTTTACATGTGCACTAATGTGTCAGTAACAGCAGTGTCCCAATAATGAAATTCTTCTATTTAAGAAAAGGCAATTTGATGAAAGGCAAATGAAATTGGGTATATATTAGTATCTTCTGATACTACTTAACGTTAGTTTGGTTATTAACTAATCAGAAAGTGCTTACATCACAGTATCATGGAGCTTTCCATCCTCTCTAAGAGGCTGACATTTAAGGATAGAGTCAAGCTTCCTGCATAGAATTTTTGAGTTCATTTAGTTGATTCTTATGTACCTAGTAGACAGATTTTAATTTTATACCAAAATATTTAAAATTAATACCAGTGCAATTTATTTCAGACTGAATTTAGTGGAAGCTTTTGTAGAAGATGCAGAATTGAGGCAGAGTTTACAAGAAGATTTACTTCGTCGATTCCCAGATCTTAACCGACTTGCCAAGAAATTTCAGAGACAAGCAGCAAACTTACAAGATTGTTACCGACTCTATCAGGGTATAAATCAACTTCCTAATGTTATTCGGGCTCTGGAAAAATATGAAGGTAACAATGATTTTGTTTTTGTTTTCATTTACTCTTCAATATACTTAGCACATGTGCTGTCCTTATAAAGTTGGGTTTGGTAACTCTTAAGTTTTTCTAATAACAGGTTAGTATTGACCTATAGCTACGTTGCAGAAGTCAGGAATCATGAGACAACTTAGAATTTTTGCTTTTTATTTTTTTATTATTTTATTTTATTTATTTTTAAGATTTATTTATTTATTTATTTATTTATTTGACAGAGCGAGCACACGCGCTCATGAGCAGGGGGAGAAGCAGGCTACCTGCTGAGCAGGGAGCCCAACGTGGGGCTTGATCCCACGACCCTGGGATTATGACCTGAGCTGAAGGCAGACACTTAACAACCAACTGAGCCACCCAGGTGCCCCAAATTTTTGCTTTTTAGAAGTGAAATTTAGGGTAACTGGATTTATTGCACTAGCAGTGGCAGTTGACCAGAGTTCAATTGTTAAAGACTCACAGGACCCAAAATGACATTGCTTTCAAATCTATAGTTTATTAAAGGAAAAGGGTACAGTCTAGGAGTAGCACCAGGGGAAGGATAATGCGTCACAGCCAGTCTCACGGCAGGGGCCCAGTGAGGTCAGGTGCAGGCTCCTATTGTCTTTCCTTTTTTTTTTTTTTTAAGATTTTATTTATTTGAGAGAGAGCGAGCAAAAGAGCACAAGCTGGGTGGGGGGCAGAGGGAGAGGGAGAAGCAGACTCCCTGCCAAGCAGGAAGCCCCATGCGGGACCCGATCCCAGGACCCTGAGATCATGACCTGAGCTGAAGGCAGACGTTTAACCCCACTGAGCCATCCAGGTGCCCCTTGTCCTTCTTTTTGAAAGGTCCTTGGTGAGGTGCACTTTCTCTCACATCGGGGACCACCAGTGTATGCAGAACACCTTGGAACTAGGGAGCTTAAAATGGAGTCTTGCTGGACTTTCTTAAGTGGGGAGGAGAGGGAGAAGCAGGCTCCCTGTGGGGCTTGATCCCAGGACTCAGATCACGACCCAAGCCAAAGGCAGCTGCTTAACCAGGCTAGCCACCCAGGCGCCCCAAGACAAAAGGTCTTGATGATCTGTAACAGTTGACATCAGAATGAAGTTACCAGAATAAAGTGTGCAAAGTCACATATTAATCAATACAGTATTGGTGGATAAAATCAGCTTGCCCTTACAAGTGTAGTTTTTAACTTTTAAGTGAACGTAAGTACTAAATTATTTGTTGTAGAAACTTATAAAGTTATATACGTAATACGTAAAGCATTTTAAGTCTCAGAGTTAAAAATCACCGTCCCTTAGAACTGTTAAACCTTTCAGTATTATGAGAAAGCTTTTTCTGCAGACAGACTTAAACTCAACTCTATACTGACAAGATAAAAAATAAGCATAGATTTTTTTTTAAGATTTTATTTATTTATTTGACAGAGAGAGACAACAGAGCGAGAGAGGGAACACAAGCTGGGGGAGTGGGAGAGGGAGAAGCAGACTTACCGCCGAGCAGGGAGCTCGATGTGGGGCTCGATCCCAGGACCCTGGGACCATGACCTGAGCTGAAGGCAGACACTTAACCGACTGAGCCACCCAGGAGCCCCAAAATAAGCATAGCTTTAATTTTAATTTTATGGTAACCTTTTCCCTTAATTATGTCACCACGTGTGGAAGATATCTTAAGCACATATCTTAAAGTACCACTGTATAAAGAGTATTCCCCTTCTAGCCAAGGCTCCTCTTTAGACTGATGACACTTTTTTTTTTAAAGAAAGTCTTTTTTTTTTTTAAGATTTTATTTATTTATTTGACAGAGCAAGAGAGCACAAGCTGGGGGAACAGTAGGAGGGTGAGGGAGAAGCAGGCTCCCCGCCAAGCAGGGAGCCCGATGCGGGGCTCAATCCCAGGACCCTGGGATCATGACCTGAGCCGAAGGCAGACGCTTAACCATCTGAGCCACCCAGGCGCCCCTAGACTGATGACAGTTAAAAGCCCTTGCGTTTTGTTCCACCAAAGTGGAATTAAAGAGAATGGGTCTTAAATCTTCCCCGTGCCCACATTTCTCTAGTGTAGCTTACGCTGCCATTTACCGTCCCTGTGCTTCAATTTCCTCATCCAGTAAAGGAAGATCTTTTACTGCTGTGCTTTTCTGATTCCATATCCTATGGCTCCATTTCAACAGGATTAATTGGGAGCACAAGGGGATTAACCAGTAGCAGGGCTATAATATCAGATTATCACGGAGATAGGATTCTAAATAATTAATTCACTCTTAGCCACTTATATCAGCTGTTTTGAACCTTTTCTCTCCTAGATCTCTTCTTTCCCATAGGAAGAAAAAAGCATCCTTGTTCCTGTGTCCTTTAGTACCTACATCTCTTTTTCACTTTCTGTTCCCAGCCAAGGTTTTAGAAAGCCTACATTTCCACCTTCCATTTGCTCAATTGCCTTCCACCCCTGACCACAGTACTGAAATGGCATTTGCTAAGTTACTTGTTCTTGCTAAATCCAGCAAACATGGTCTAGTCATTATCTTACCAGCTTTCACTGCTGAGTTTGACGGTGTTTTTCCTTCCAGTTTTATTGAGCTATAACTAACATTTAACATAGTATAGGTTTAGGTGTGCACCATGATTTGAAATATGTATGTATTGTGAAATAATTACAATGAGCTCAGTTAACATCTGTCACCTCACAGAGCTTTTATTCTTGTGTTGAGAACTTTAAAGATCTAATCTCTTAGCAGCTTTCAAATACACAATACAGTATTTTTGACTCTAAGTCACCATGCTATACATTACATCCTCAGAACTTAAATCTTACAACTGGAAGTTTATACCTTTTGACCACCTTCCTCCATTTCCCCTCACCCCGCTGCTGGCAAACACCATTCTTTTCTATTTCTGCGAGATTAATTTTATTAGATTACACATTTAAGCGAGATCTTAAGTGCCTTTCTCTGCCTGACTTAATTCACTTAGCATAATACCCTCAGGGTCCACCATGTTGTCACAAATGGCAGGATTTCCTTCCCTTTTATGGCTGAGTAATATTCCATTGTATATACACACCACATTTTCTTTATCCATTTATCGATGAACGCTTAGGTTGTTTCCATATCTTGGCAGTTGTAAGTATACTGCAGTGAACAAGGGAGTGCGGATATCTCTTTGAGATCGTGATTTTCTTTCTTTTAGGTATATACCCAGAAGTAGAATTGCTGGATCCTTTTATAGTTTGCTTTCCCTTTAAGAGTCCTCCACCCCGGTTCTGTTTGGCCCTTTTTTCATTCAGAACCAGTAACTTAAAGCTAGAATTTTTTTTTAAGATTTTATTTATTGGGGCACCTGGGTGGCTTAGTTGGTTAAGCGACTGCTTCGGCTCAGGTCATGATCCCAGGGTCTTGGGATCAAGCCCTGCATCAGGTTTCCTGCTCAGCAGGGAGCCTGCTTCTCCCTCTCTGTCTGCCGCTCCCCCTCTTGTGCTCTCCTGCTGTCTTTCTGTCAAATAAATAAAAAGATATTTATTTAGAGAGTGAAAGCAAGAGAGATCACAGAGAGAGAGAGGGAGAAGCAGACTTGCCACTGAGCAGAGAGCCCGATGTGGGGCTCGATCCCAGGAGATCATGACCTGAGCCAAAGGCAGACACTTAACTGACTGAGCCACCCAGGCGCCCCAAAGCTGGGATTTTTGAATGAGTTCTTAGAAGGGTCTTGACATTTTTACAAGAGTCTGTTTATGTGTATTTTTTCTGGGAAAAGGTCTGTAACTTTCATCAGATATTCAAAAGCATATGTAAAACCCCCCTCCCCCAAAGAGAAGAGGTAAAAAAATACTGTTGTACACATTCTTTGGGGAGTCTTTCTCATTCCCTGGAATAAGCACAGAAGTTAGGAATTGGGCTTAAGAGTAGCTTGGCTCTCTTCCTCCTGCATATGTGTGTCTCAGTGTACTCAAGAGTTTTGCAACAGGTCATTAATTTCTCCTATCTTATGGTGTTTTGGGGGGTTATGCTTAAGTTATATACACCTGTGAGAGAACATAACATTATCTAAATCAAAAGCTTCACATTATCAGTTTGGCAACTGATGTTTGCCCTACGGTGTTTGAAGTCACACAGCCTAGAGAATGTTAGAGGAGGAAGACTGTTCCAGGTGTTGTGGTGCTAAGAGCTATGTTCTTTTCTTTCTGTAAGAAACTTTGGTAGAGGTGCATGGGTGGCTCAGTCGGTTAAGCGTCTGCCTTTGGCTCAAGTCGTGATCCCAGGGTCCTGGAATCAAGCCCTACATCTGGCTCCCTGCTCAGCGGGGAGCCTGCTTCTCCCTCTCCTTCTGTGCCTCCCCTGCTTGTGCAGTCTCTCTCGCTCACCCTTTCTCTCTCGCTCACCCTTTCTCTCTCTCTCAAATAAATAAATTAAAATCTTAAAAAAAAAAAAAAAAGAAACACTGAAGAGTCCAGGTATGTCCTAGTCATTAGGAACCTAACTGTTCTGAATTTTGTCTTAAAAAACAACAGAATGGAGGCTCCTGGCTGGCTCAGTCAGTGGAGCATGCGACTCTTGATCTCGGGGTTGTGAGTTTGAGCCCCATGTTGGGTGCAGAGATTGCTTACAAACAAAATCATTAAAAGAAAACAAAAAAAACAT
Organism: Leptonychotes weddellii; assembly: GCF_054177405.1. Lineage (NCBI taxonomy): Eukaryota > Metazoa > Chordata > Mammalia > Carnivora > Phocidae > Leptonychotes > Leptonychotes weddellii. The sequence continues at coordinate 57,622,765 of NC_138378.1, forward strand.
GGCATTTTGCTGAGTTCAGCGTAGCTCTTTAGCCTACTGATTTCATGGAGAAAGCCAAAACTGAGGCTAACTTACGAGGAAAATAAACCAAATGCACTGTCCTTAAAGATTTTTTTACTTCTTTATTTATTTGAGAGAGGGTGAGAGAGAGAGAGAGAGGAAAGCATGAGCAGGGGGAAGGGGCAGAGGGAGAAGAAGAAGCAGACTCCCCACTGAGCAAGGAGCCCGATGTGGGGCTCAGTCCCAGGACCCTGAGATCATGACCTGAGCTGAAGGCAGATGCTTAACCGACTGAGCCACCCAGGTGCCCATGAATTGTCCTTAAAAGGAGAATCATGATATAAAAAAATTATTTCTAGGGATGTCTGGGTGGCTCAGCTGGTTAGGTGTCCAACTCTTGGTTTTGGCTTAGGTCATGATCTCAGGGTCGTGAGATCGAGCTCGAAGGCAGCTATGTGCTGAGTGTGGAGCCACCTTGAGGTTGTCCTCTCCCTCTACCTCTGCCCCTCCTTGTGCCCATATGCACTCGCTCAAAAAAAATTTTTTTGTGTGTATTAGTATATTGCTTCAGATTATGTTCTCCTATCTTATGGTGTTTTTGGGTTTTGATTAAGTCTAGGTTTAAAGTTACATTAACGTTATTCCTGGAAAAAATAAATAAAAATAAGTTCAGAGACAGCAGAGGGCAGCAGCAGCTTAGAAAGCAGACTTGCATTGAGTAATGGAAGGTTTACTCTAAATCATCTTCCTCCTCTAAGAAGTAGTTATTTTAAAAATATACTTGGCTTCCCTTATCCCTTGTAGCTTCTTTTTTTCATTTTTAATTTTTTTTTAAGTAAAAATTCAGTTTATTCATCGGTTTATGACACAGTACACAAGAGGCAAAGTGTTTCACATCATAGATTTCACTCCCAGCTCCTTGGAATGTTCATTTCTTTGGCTAAAAGGAGAGACTAGACACGAGAGGCGGCAATGCTTAAGCAACTGAAATAAGGATGGGGAGGGCGATGCTAATGTCATCCTCACAGGGCTATTTTCTAGAACCGTTAGCTGGAAACAAAGGAGCACCACTCCTGGATGCTCATCTGTCGTGGGCCTCAGTCATCCCCACCACACAGATACCGCAGCACTTCTGATAGTCCACCTTCGTGTCTTGCTGAATGTAGTAGTACAGGGACTTGTACTCTCTCTTGAATTCAGACCTAATTTTCAACATGTCCACTTCACTGAGAGAGACCATGATTCTAATCAGGACTTTATTGCGAGTCCCCTTGCCTTTCATGGAGTCATACAGTCGGTCAGCAAAATACAGCGGCTTGTTCTGAATGCACGGGACAAGGTTCAGGAAAGCATTTTCCAGGTCTCCTTTGACCTCCTTGATGCTCTCCAGCATGTCATAAGGGCTGTAGCTCTTGTACCTATCAAATACTCCACTCAGTCATGATGTTGATCCACTTGGGCACATCAGTTCCTTTCCTCTTCACTCCAGCATCATAGAGATCCCGGGCATCTTGGTCAATCAGTTCATAATCAATGACAGAGCCATCCTCTGCTCTTCTACCCTTTTCACGGGCAGCCATCAGCTTGAGGAAGTCACCAGATGTGTCAGACACGATGTCCCTCTCCAGATGAGTCTTACACATTTCTTTGTAGACTCTCTTAATTTCCTGAAGCTCTTGGTTGGTCCTTGAGCAGATGATCTCAGTTAGGGAGTCCTCATCAGTCCCCAGCCCCTTCATGGAGGCTTTCAGCTCAGAAGCATCATACTGAGCAGGTGTTTTCAATAGGCCCAAAATCACGGTCTCCAGGTGTCCAGACAAGGCTGACTTCAGTGCTGATGCAAGTTCCTTTTTGGTCCTTCTCTGATAGGCAAAGGCAACATCCTGTCTCTGTTCATTGCTGCGGTTGGTCAAAATGTTGACATTGGTGACCTCATCCACGTCTTTGGTCTTGATGGCTGTTTCAATGTTCAGAGCATCATGCTCAGCATCAAAATTGGTGTATGCTTTGACCAACCCATATGCACTTGGGGGCATGGAGTGATCACCCTCCACGCTGAACTTGTAGAGAATTTTGTGAATACTAGACAATTTGAAGGAAGCTGGGCCCGGCGCTGAGAGCTGCAAGCGTCCCCAGCTGTAGAGCCCCCTTGTAGCTTTTAAAATTAAAAAGTTGAGACAAAACCTAGAATAATGGTATTGTGCATTTAGGGCAAATTTCTGTTAGTGCTTAAAACAACTCCTCTAAATATCTAGTTTTTCTTTTTTTTTTTTTAAGATTTTGTTTATTTATTTGACAGAGACACAGCGAGAGAGGGAACACAAGCAGGGAGGGTGGGAGAGGGAGAAGCAGGCTTCCCGCCGAGCAGGGAGCCTGATGTGGGGCTCGATCCCAGGATCCTGGGACCATGACCTGAGCCGAAGGCAGACGCTTAACGACTGAGCCACACAGGCGCCCCTATCTAGATTATTTTATTGGTAAATTTTATTCTAACAGCCATCACACTGAGGCACATAACTTTTCCCTCTTCCCATATCCAATTATTCATGTTTCTGTTTAATTTCTTCTTAAAAACCTCACATTTGTTATTTTCCCTCCCCTGGTCTGTGCATCCTCCTCAGTGAATTCATATTAAGGTTCCCAGCTCATCTGATCATGTCATTTCTTCTCCTTCAGTTCAGAACACATTAATTGCTTTCTCTGACCTGTAGGACCAGAGGGGCCTTGTCTGCATTTTAACAGCAAGTAATTATTTACTGACAAATTACTTTTCCAAGAAGGTTGTACTCATTTCCAGTTCTAGTCAAAAGATTTTTTTTTTTTTTTAAAGATTTTATCCATTCATTTGACACACAGCACAAGCAGGGGGAGCGGCAGGCAGAAGGAAGGGGAGAAGCAGGCTCCCCGTTGAGCAGGGAGCCCAATGTGGGGCTCCATCCCAGGAGCCTGAGATCGTGACCTGAGCTGAAGGCAGATGCTTAACTGCCTGAGCCACCCAGGCGCCCCTCCAGTCACAAGATTTATAAGAAAATTTCTTTAGGGACGCCTGGTACAGCGTGTGTCTCTTCATCTAGGCACCAGGCAGGCACCCCCTAGAATCACCCTTTTAGAACAAGAGATGCTCCTAGTGCTCTTAACACTTAGGAAATTACAAGCATTTATAGGAGCTCTGTGCCAGGAACTGGGGGCAGAGACGGATCTGTTTTCTGTTATCTCCCAGGGACTACTAGCACAGGTGTAAAATGATGCTCATAAATAATCAGTGGAATCAGAAGAAAAAGTCATTGTAGAAGAGAAAAGTACTCTTGTCAAAATGACAGTCGTAAGAAAGGAAAATGAGGGGTGGTGTCAGAGAAAGTATTACTAGCAAGTGGGGGAACCGAGACAAGTGGTTGTACTTAAGAAGAGGGATGACGGTGGCTAGAGAAACAGACAAGAGAGGGTGAGTGAAGGAAGCAGGCGGGGGCCATGAGGAAGGATGAGAGGCCATACTGCGGAGTGGCTGACAGCAGGGAAGGAAGAGCAGAGATGACCTTGCACCCAGGGTCATCATTCAGAGTGATTTAATTACTTAGCCATTTTACCATGATTCACCTGCACTTCTACTTCTGTTGGCTTCTTCATTTAATTTGGGAATTTTTGGCTCCAGCCTCATATTTGTGTGAACACTTAAACTTTGATTAGCAGTATCTTGTCCTCATTTTTTCACTTACCTGGACTTTTAAATACATTTCATAAATACATTAAAGGGGTCAGGTAAAGTTTAATTATGCTTAATAAAACTTTGAGATTGAAATTAATACAAAGAATTTATGTAAAATTAGTCAAGGAAATGTAGGCATAGAATAAACTTTAAATTTTTGTTAATTGAAACTCATGTCTTTTTATTATCATTTACCAAAATATTTAATAGAATAAAATGTTAGTGCCAGCTTTATAATTAATTTAGACTTCAGATTGATGTTCTCAGTCATGGACTATATGAACACAAGTCTGATATAGCAGACTTGTGACTAGTGCCAGGCCTTGGCTCTGAGGTTAGTGTCAGTAGGGCATGTGTAAGGAGGCACTTCTATCTGCTGTCCAGAACTAGCCTGTAGTTTGTTTTGATTTTAGTGTTGCTTGCTCATTTAACTTAATTAGACAGTCTCATAGTCATTTTCTTTTTTTTTTTTTAAACTTAAAAAAAATTTTTTTTGAGTATAGTTGACACACAGTGATATATGAGTTTCAGGTATACAACATAGTAACTCAGCAACTCTGTATGTTATGCTGTGCTCACCACGAGTATAGCCACCATCTGTCACCCTGAACACTATTACAGTACCATTGCCTACATTCCCTATGCTGTACCTTTCATCTCTGTGATTTATTCATTCCATAACTGGACACCTGTATCTCCTACTCCCCTTCACCCATTTTACCCATCTCCCCACTCCCACCCTTCCGGGCACCACCAGTTTGTTCTCTGTATTTATGGGTCTGTTTCTGCTTTTTGCTTGTTTATTCGTTTTGTTTTTTAGATTCCACATATAAGTGAAATCATATATTTGTTTTTTTCATTCTGACTTGTTTCACTTAGCATAATATCCTCTAGATCCATCCATGTTGTCACAAATGGCAGGATCTCATCCTTTTTTCTTAATGACTGAGTGATAATCCTGTGTGTGTGTGTGTGTACACATACGTACCACATCTTTTTTTTTCTTAACTTTTTTAAGATTTTATTTATTTGGCAGAGAGTGAGAGAGCACAAGCAGGGGGAACGACCGGCAGAGGGAGAAGCAGGCTCCCCGCTGAGCAAGGAGCCCAATGTGGGGCTGGATCTCAGCACCCTGGGATCATGACCCAAGCCAAAGGCAGACGCTTAACCGGCTGAGCCACCCAGGCGTCCCAGTACCACATCATCTTTATTCATTCAGCTGTCAGTGGACACTTAGGTTGCTTCCATATCTTGGCTATTGCAGATAATGCTGTAAACAGAGGGTGCATGTATCTTTTCAAATTAATGTTTTTGTTTTCTTTGGGTAAAAAATACCCAGTAGTGGAATTCCTGGATCATATAGTATTTATATTTTAATTTTTTGAGGCGCCTCCATACTGTTTTCCACAATGGCTACACCAGTTTACATTCCCACCAACAGTGCATAAAGGTTCCTTTTTCTCCACATCCTCACCAACATTTGTTACTTCTTGTCTTATTTATTCTAGCCATTCAGTAGGTATAAGGTGATATCTGTTGTGGTTTTGATTTGTGTTTCCCTGACGATTAATGATATTGAGCATCTTTTCATGTGTCTCTTGGCCATTTGTATGTCTTCTTTGGAAAAATATCTATTCAGGTCCTCTGCCCATTTTTAATTGGATTGTTTTTTTGGTCTTGAGTTGTAGAAGTTCTTTTTATATATTTTGGATATTAACCCCTTAATGGGTATATCATTTGCAAATATATTCTCCCATTTAGTAGGTTGCCATTTTGTTTTGTTGATGGTTTCCTTCACTGCAAAAGCTTTTTATTTTGGTGTAGTCCCAGTCAACTTTTGCTTTTGCTTCCCTTGCCTTAGGAGACATGTCTAGAAAACAGTTGCTGTAGCCAGTGTCAAAGAAATTACTGCCAATGTTTTCTTCTAGGAGTTTTATGGTTTCATGTTTCACAGTTAGGGCTTTAATCCATTTCGAGTTTATTTTTGTGTATGCTGTCAGCAACTTCAAGAAGTTAAAATAAATCTTTTAGTGGCTGGCAGTGAATTGGAGTTTCTACAGAAATTATTTAATGGGGGCGCCCGGGTGGCTCAGTCGTTAAGCGTCTGCCTTCGGCTCGGGTCGAGAGAGAGACACAGCGAGAGAGAGAACACAAGCACGGGGAGTGGGAGTGGGAGAAGCAGGCTTCCCGCGGAGCAGGGAGCCCAATGTGGGGCTCGATCCCAGGATCCTGGGACCATGACCCGAGCCGAAGGCAGACGCTTAACGACTGAGCCACCCAGGTGCCCCAATAAATAAAATCTTAAAAAAAAAAATTATTTAATGATTTGATTTACTTGGACATTTCATATTTGGTGCACTTAGGAAGCTAACAGTTATTTCCTTGTGTCATCTTTGGTATGCTTGCTAGATGAGTGTTGTGTGTATCAGAACTAATGACCAGTAATTGCTTCACCAGTCCCTTGATTCCTTCCTTCAATAAGTCATTCATTCAACAGATAGTTAATTTGTTCCAGGTATTGTTCTAGGAGGTACAACAGTACATGTGACAGTTAATGTCCCTGTTCTTATGGAGGGTCAGCAATAGTGGAAGGATAGAGGGAGACAGACAATAAACATCAGTGAGCAAGAATTTCAAGTAGTAATAAGTACAGTAAAGGAAGTATAATATATATATATATATATTTTTAAAGATTTTATTTATTTGACAGAGACAGAGAGAGCAGGAACACAAGCAGGGGGAGTGGGAGAGGGAGAAGCAGGCCCCCCGCCGAGCAGGGAGCCCGATGCGGGACTTGATCCCAGGATCCTGGGATCATGACCTGAGCCGAAGGCAGACGCTTAACGGCTGAGCCACCCAGGCGCCCCAGGAAGTATAATATATTGATATGATAGAGTGACTTGGCTGGGGCCAGGGAGACACTCGATCTTTTGGTCAAGGATGGTCTCTCTGGAATTGCTGTCTGAGTTCCACAACTTGATTGATAAGGAGCCAGCTGTTTAAGATCTGGGGGGAGGCTAGTGGGACCAGCTAGTGCAAGTGCCTAAGGCTTAACTTGTTGACGGAGCGAGGGAAGGCTAGAATGGTCAAGCATAGAGATAGAGAATAAGGGCCATGTTATGAGTAGAGGCCAGAGAGGTAAGGCTTATTTGAGGTTTTTAACTTTTTGTGTGCTGTGGACCCTAAATAAAGTCTATGAACCCCTCTTCAGAATAGTGTTTTTGTAAATGCATAAAGTAATACAGACTTGCAGAAGAAACCAATTATATTGAAACACTTATCAAAATATAAAACAAACTTGATAAAGAAATAAATCCTTTTTACTAATGCATTAAATAACATGATCTGAGTGAAGCCCTACTAAGGTCTTAAGTTTTGAACTAATAATGAATTTAAATGATACTTAAAATTATCTCCCAAAACTGTAATATGATATGAAAATATATCTGGAATTTTGATTGATGACAAAGACATAGGTCCTGGGAATACTACTGTGGTGTATTGCACACATTAATAATGGAAGGAGGTGTCAGATTGTAGTTAGATGTTAGAGAAAATGAATTTGGAATTTTTTTCTGTGTTTATGTAGTACTTTGAATTTAAGGGTCTGTAGTCCTTGCGTGAAGACCCTAAATAGATTGTGTAGGGCCTTTTAGGCTGTGATAACTAGTGAAAAATGGAGTTTATAAAAAACCAATTGGTGTCCATCACTTGATGAATGGATAAATAAAATGTGCTAGATCTGTATAATGTGATATATCCGTCAATAAAAAGAAATGAAGTACGGATGCATGGTGCCCCATGGATGAACCTTGAAAACATTATGCTGAGTGAAAAAGGTCAGTCACAGTATCATATGATCCATTTATGTGAAATATGCACAATAGGCAGATCTATAGATACAGAAGTGGATTAGAGGTTGCCTGGGCTTGGAGGAGTGGCCGGAGGTTGGAGGGTAATGGTAAGTTACTGCTAATGGGTACAGGGTTCCCTTTTTCTTTGAGAGCAGTGACAGTGTTCGAAAATGGATCATAGTAGTCATCACACAAATCTGTGAATAAACTAAAAACCATTGGATTTTACACTTTAAGATGGAGAGTTGTTTGGTATGTGAATTATATCTCAGTAAAGCTATTATTTTTAATTCAAAAAACCATAACCATTTGGGGAAAAAAAAAATCCAGTTGGAAATTGACAGCTGGGGCTCAGTACAAATTATAGGTAGGGGAAAGAATTCAAGATGTTAGTGAAAGTTTGTAGGATAGGGAGCAGGTGAGCTCAGAAGGGGCCTATTGACTCTGAGAAGAGCTGCAGCAAGGTGGGCCTATGTGTTTGAGGGACCCGAGGACATGTTGAGGATGACGGGTTCTGAAGGTTGTACAGGTATTTCTGTAATAATACCATGTGTTTATTCTTAGCAAACTTAACTTTCTTCAGTGTCGTGTGCTAGAAAACGTAACAGAAAAAATGGAGTTAAGGTAGACCTCAAAGTATATGAAAATTTTAAAATGATAGCAAAAGCATTAGCAAACTGTAATGAAACAGTAGCCTGCATACATGTCCATTGCATTTGTACCCAGCACGAGCATCAGGTGACTCTTTGCATGAAGCCTTAAAGTCTAGGGTTCTTGTTCCTCCTTTGAGATGCCCTGTAAGGCTGTTTGCTTCTAATAAAGGTCAGTTTCACAAAAGTTAAACATCCAAACCAGGGTAGAGAATTTAGTTAAAAAAAAAAAAAATTCTTTTAAACACCAGCAAATGTTTTGTACTTTTCATCTATACTCTGCTTTTCTTTGTGTCTTAGCATAGTGGTAAGTACACTGGCCAGTAGGCCAACTACTCCGAGGTCTTCACATATTGCTAAGTTTACTCTTTAATTGTGTGAAAGCTTGCCCTTGATCACTTCAGAACACTAATGGGCTAGGAAAAAATCATTTGTGAACCAGTGCCACCTCCGCGCCTTGCTTCCATTATTCTCCTGTTTACCAATAGCATATGAACTAGCTAATTCAGAATAAAGAACCAGGTGTTGAAGCACAACAGACATTATGTGGTCAAAGTGTTGTTTATAGACTGTCTAAATGATGTTTCACACATATGTACTATTTTCTAAATATGTGTAGATGCTGTTGTGATTAATAAAACGTGAATTCTTAATTTTGCTGACTTCATAGTAGCTTTTCATCGTTTTCTCAATTAAGAGCTACTGCTACTTCTAGAAAAGATTAGGAACTATTGCTTTGGAACAAAATGCAGTAGGCTAGAGATCATTTGCAGAATACTTGTAAAAGAATTTATTGGAGATCAGAAAAAAAAAAAAATCCTTGCAGTGTAACCAGTAACAATACATGGTAACTGTAGCTGAGCTCCTGTTAAGTGTCAAGCATGTTATGTTAAGTGTTATGTAAAGTTAACTCATTTATTCCTCTTCTGGGTTGCTGTTGTCATTACTCCTGTTGACCCGGGAAAGGGGCTCAGAGTAACATGTTCCAGATCACAGAGCCAGTAGTAGCAGAGTTGGGGTTGGCACCCAGGTCTGTACTCATGCCTTTCACACTATAGACTCTGCTGCTTCACTTACTCATACAATTCCCTAGCATGTGCTCTTAAATAGCATCAAGTAAAGTGCCAGTGTAAATACTTGGCTTGATTTAACATCTGTTAATTGGAACACTGTATTATTAATGGAAATTGGGGATATAAGGTAAGTTAGAGGCATTTTATTTTAATGACTTGGACTTCGGGTTATTAAATCTGTGAAGAAATACAGTTCATTTAGTTGTAATTAATTTCATGTTTCTGCATCTCTAGTGTTCTTTATGAAGGAGATTACAGACAGGTAGGGAGGCAGTGTTTTATTAGAAAGCTCTGAGTGCCAGATGATCTCCCTTCCTATAAAATAAATACTAAACACATTTGAATTAAAATATGGGAGTAAATAGTAACTTTGGAGACCTGCTGCACTACTTGTGCTTTTTGGATCACATGCTGTTTATTATCTCAGATGAATTTTTATGATGTGTGGTCTTCCATTTTTCAAAATAGGACCATTTTATTTTATTATTTTTTGCTTTCTTTTAGGAAAACACCAGAGTTTATTGTTGGCAGTTTTTGTCACTCCTTTTATTGATCTTCGTTCTGATTTCTCCAAATTTCAGGAAATGATAGAAACAACTTTAGATATGGATCAGGTATGTAATCTACTCTTGAATTTAAGCAGCGAAGTATTTTTGAAATGCATGTCAGAAAACTTTTCAGATTTTCTTTTTTTCGTATTTAATTTTGGTATTTTTATGAGGCACCTTTGAGATCGTGGACATAAGATTAAATGATGGGGCAAGTTTGTTGTTTTCTTAAAAATAATAATTGTTTTAGTGGATGAAGAAAGATTAACAGGAAATAAATGTTGGGCATAACTGGCCTGATTAAAGGAAATCTCACAAGTAAAAGATTTCACATATGCAGTCTGAATTTTGTTTTAATTTCAAGAGAGAAGGAAAATTGTAGTCACTGAAAAAGAGAAGATAAAGGTAAATTTGGAACACAAGAGAAGGCAACTTCTCCTTTGTTTATTTTCCATGTAGGAAAGTGTTTGGGGGAAGAGGATAGAATATGTGTGTATCTCCTAAATAGTTGTTGATATAACTAAAAAGTTAACCATACTCTAAATACTGTTTAGTTCCAAATTCTTGTTAGTTGAGAAGAGCATTTAGGGTGTAAGCGATCTGTGTCCTCAGGTTTATAACAATACTAAGCAGTAATTTATATATAAAGTGGGAATAGTTTCTGAAATAGTTGAAAATATCCTTGTATGAAAATGAAATTGAAGGGGCGCCTGGGTGGCTCAGTCGGTTAAGCGGCTGCCTTCGGCTCAGGTCATGATCCCAGGATCCTGGGATCGAGCCCCGCATCGGGCTCCTTCCTCAGCGGGGAGCCTGCTTCTCCCTCTCCCTCTGCCTGCCACTCCACCTGCTTGTGCTCTCCCTCTCTATCTCTGTCAAATTAAAAAAAAAAAAAAAAAAAATCTTTAGAAAATGAAATTGAAAGCAAATTTATCAAATGGTAAAATTCGCTGTCAAAAGTTTGTAGAACAAATTTAATATGGGACCATTGAATGTAGGGTTTTTCAATTTTATGACTTTAAAAATAATACCTTTAAAATTTTCTGTCAAAAATGATCATGCAGGGAATAAGTGCTCTCACATCATTCATATTAAAGTAATAGTTTGGTTTGCTAATTGTTATATTCTTTGCATTCTTTTTTTTTTTTTTTTTAAAGATTTTATTTATTTATTTGACAGAGAGAGACACACAGAGAGAGGGAACACAAGCAGAGGGAGTGGGAGAGGGAGAAGCAGGCTTCCCGCCGAGCAGGGAACCTGATGCGGGGCTCGATCCCAGGACCCTGGGATCATGACCTGAGCCGAAGGCAGACGCTTAACGACTGAGCCACCCAGGCGCCACTAGATTCTTTGCATTCTTAATAACTTGATTTGGGTTAATGTTTGCCCTATGGGATATCGATTTATTTTGTTTTTACTGGATCGTTAACTGAGGTTTAAAACAGTCAAACCTCATTTAGTCTGTGCTCTTTGGGTTTAGAAATCCATGCATATATAGGATAGATGCTTTACTTTCCTGGTACTGTTTTGTCAGTGATAGGCCCAAGCAGCCAAAAAACTTGCATTGTTTGCCTCTCATTTGGGAAAACTTGCATTTTAGCTATTGTGACCTCTGTAATGTTGGTCTTAGTGGAATGATTTTAGGTGTACAACTTTCAGATCAGTGGTGGGCAGAAATACTGCTCACAGACATGCTGAAACCGCCTCCGCTACCAGGAGATGGGGATGTGGCCTTTCCTGTGATGGGGGCAGAGCTGGATATTTGTAAATGGTCTTTATTTATTTTTTAAAGTTTTTATTTATTTATGGGGGGGGACAAGCACACTCCGCACTGAGGACCCTGAGATCATGACCTGAGCTGAAACCAAGAGTCAGATGCTTAACTGACTGAGCCACCCAGGCGCCCCTGTAAACATCTTTAAATGAAAGCATGTAAAGGTGTAGTTCTTGGTGGTTAATAAAAGCTCTGACTAAAATAGGGAGGTGGGAAGGCAAGAATCAGAACGTTTCATTGTCTCTGCAGCTTAGCTTTGCTGAAATGCTGCAGTTGATTTCGCCCTTTGTGGCGAACTTTATTCTTCTAAAAGTTGCTGTGCTTTTAATATTGTGGGTCTCAAACGTAAGCATGTATCAGAACCACCTGGTGGGCTTGCTGAAACAGATTGCTGGGCTCCCTCCCCAGAATGAGAATCTTTCAGTCTGGGGTGGGGCTAGAAAATTTGCATTTCTCACATGTACCCAAATGATGCTGCTTGTCTGTGGACCACACTTTGAGAACTACTTGCTAATAAAATAAATTACTCCTAATAAATTAGGAATGCAATCATATTTCAAAGTGAGAATGAGCATGTGATTTCTTTTCACCAGTATGCAGCCTGCTGCAAGTGCTGTGCTCTTGGGCAGTCACTGGGCATTATCTGGCCAGAAGTTGATGTGTATAAATTGGGAGTGTTTAAGAGTTTCTTAAAATTTGTAGCCCCTCTGTCAGTATACGGATCTTCTATTGAAGAGCCCATGCAGCTGCCTTTTTATTTGGGTCATCACATTCACAGCCTGCCCAATAGATGTGGAGGCCCTGCCTAATAGGACCTCTCTTCTCCCTCTTCCACTCTTGGACAGTAAAAGCTATCTCCTGCAGTAAGCATTTTGTTTGCATTATATACAAGATTATTAGCCATTACTATGATAATTACAAAAAGCAGCAGGATGATAAAGTGTTGGATACTTTTGTTTCATATTATGCCTTTTGATTTACTCCGTCCCTACCTTCTGGCCTTCCATCGCTCCTGTCATGCAGTATTTTGACCACATAAATCCAGCCCTTGGGATACATACCTACTGGCAGCAAATAAGCCAAAATGATGATGGACCAAAATACCAGAATGTAAATTTTTAAAGTGTTTTCTTTATTTGAAGCTTTTCTACTTATGAAGGTAACACATACTATTAGAACAAGTGAAACAAAATGATACAAAGAAGTATAGAGGCAAAAGTGACCATTCTTCCCTCTTCAGATGAACAATGTTGGCAACCTGGTTGGCTTCCTCCAGCTCCATTATACTCTCTTCCTTATTGTGGGTTAAGATTTTTTACTTTGATCTGAAATACTTGACACATATCTGTTAAACTAGACTATACTGTGACTTTGAAATAGTGTTAATTCTCGAATAATGCTATGGGATTAGAGTGTTGTAAGATTTTGTGTCTGGGAAGAGTGGATTTTAGCAAGGCAAGCAGTGCAATTATATGGATATAGGCTGGAAAATAAGAGGTCATTTGTCCTAATTTCATTGCTGTCACTTAAGATTATAACAAACCTTGATTTCTTAATCTGAAAGTAGAACATTAAGTAGTTAACTTTGTAGGGGAGAAAAAACTTTTTCTGTTCTCTTCTGTTCATTGTTTGGAGGTCTGCTAATTAAACTGATAAACAGATTAGCAAGAGAACAGATTTTTGAGTTCACATAGAAGTGTGAGTCAAGGAGGCTGTTAGAATTTGGGGCTTATATACTGTTGGTTGGGGAATAGAGAGGGAAAAGGGGCACTTAGGGGAAGACAAATGACTTTTAGGAGTGATTTATGAGCCCTTTGGAGAATAGATGGAAGATAGGATAATTTTGACTTCCTTGGTTGTGAAACTTCTGGGAGGGGATTTACAACAACTGAGTTCTTTTGGGAAGCTCTGCTTTTAGGGAGATAAGAGGGTTCAGAAACAAAGTCTATTCTCGGATGCTTTCATCTTGGAATAATTTTTATGCCACTATGGCATATTCTGGACCCCTCATCAACATTAAGTACTGTGTCAATAAGATATGAGTTGTGGATTTCCTTTTTTTTTCCCCCTCTGAGTAGACTGTTTGAGGTTAAACTCAGTATCAGTCAGGACTCTTTATTTTGCACATAACTTAAACCTCAGTACACCCTGGCTTATGAAATTAGAAGTCTAGAAATAGGGTAGGCTTTAATGTAGAGTTGCTTGATCCAGCAGCTCAATGATACCATCCAAAGGACCTAATTTCTTGAACTCTTCTATCTTTGTGATTTGAATTTCAGCTAAACGCTGGTTCCTCTTCGGTCCTAGGTTGGCTGCCTACCAGTAGCAATTCATGCAACGTTCCAAGGAAGAGTCCTGCAAGTTGCCTTTTTGGGACCATTTAAGCAGTGATTGTGGCCAGGGATATAGAATGTGATGATGGGCCTAAGATAACTAGGGGTGGGTTATCCCTCTGTTGGAGATACAGAAAATGAGAGAGCACTACTGGGAAGGGGGAAGAAGGGGAATGACTGTGGTATAGACAACCAGTCATGTCTACTAAGATACAGTCCTGTAACTAAAGGCTTTCATGTTTTATAGTGTGATGCTGTCTTTTAAATAAATATGATTCCTAGTTAAAACCTGCTCTAGATTCTCTAGGGAATCAGCTTAATATAATATCTTCTTTATTCCGTTATAAACCTTTAAACTTACCTTGGGTTATAAAGTGAATTCAACCCTTCACTGTCATTGTAGATATTTGTAATGAATTTATGCATTTAAATTACATGACTCAGAACTACTTTGAACAAACCTCAGAGGATAGCAATCATTTCATATATGATTTCTGAAAGCTTTACTCATGTTTTCCAGCTGTGCACTTAAGGAGCTTAAGTGATGAAGGGAGCAGTCATTTATATGCATAGTTGGGTTAATTTGTCTTTTTTCCTAGGCTTAGCTTTGTATCTAATGCTTCAGGTGTTTGTGTGTCTGCTTTCCATAAATTTTATGGAAAGATTTTCTATTTCTGAAATAAATAGAAACATAGATTTATACTGCCCCCAGGACAAGGTTCAAAAAGGCAATGAGTTTGCACCAAAAAATAATGTCAGTTAGATTGTGTGATTTAGTGAGATACATTAAATTTTAAAATCTTTCTATACTGTATTTGAGCATTTTATCTTTTAATATTAGTTTTCACATACACTTATTGACATTTCCTCTATTATTGGAAAAGTAGTAATGTTAGATAAATCTTTACTGACAATACTGGGACAGAAAAAATTGAAATAGTTTTTAAAAAGCCACAGTTGCATGATCCTAATACAACTATATCATTGTGTGAGTATATGTATGTAAGCTGTAAAGATACTATAGTATATAAATGCTTCAATATTTTTGTTCTTGGAAATGAAAAAAAAATCAAAAAGGGAAGTATTCATATTCTCTCACCTGGAATTATCTCTAAATACATGTTGATATTTTTGCTTATAGTTGTCCTTGTTTTCTGTTTTTTATTTTTTGATTGAAGTGTAGTTGACACACTATGTTAACATTAGTTTCAGGTGTACAACATGGACAACTCAACGTGTAATGCTATGCTCACCATACAACGCTACTACAGTACCATTTACTATGTTCCCTAAGCTGTACCTTTCATCCCTGAGACTTACTCATTTCATAACTGAAAGCCTGTACCTCCCACTCCCCTCAGCTGGTTTTGTTTGTTGGTGGACCTTCAGGTTGTTTCTGACTCTCGGCTATTATGATTAAGGCTTTTGTGAGCAGTGATATACAGGTATTTGAGTACCTGGCCACAATCACATTCCTTACTTAGGAATAGAATTGCTGGGTCATATGGTAATGTTATGTTTAACTTTTTGAGGAATCACTAAATTGTTTTTCAAAGTGTCTGCACCATTTAATATTCCCACCAGCAATATAGGAGGATTCCATTTCTTCACATTGTTGCTAATAATTACTTCTTTTTTAAGATTTATTTATTTTAGAGCAAGAGAATGAGAGAGCAGGCGCTTGTGGGGGGTGGCAGTCAGAGGGAGAGGGAGAGAAATACTCAGGCAGACTCCCTGCTGAGCGCAGAACCCAACGAAGGGCTCAGTCCTAGGACCCAGAGATCATGATCTGAGCCAAAATCAAGAGTCGACTGCTTAACCAACTGATGAGCCATCCAGGTGCCCCTATTCTTTGTTTTTTGGGTATTTGTCTTAATAGCCAATCTAGTGGATGTGAAGTGGTATTTCATTATGGTTTTGATTTGCATTACCCTGGTGGCTAATGATGTTGGGCATGTTTTCATATGTTTGGTGGCCGTTTATTTGTATATCTTTGGAGAAATTTCTATTCAGATCCTTTGCTCATTTTAAAATTGGAGTGTCTTTTTGTTGTTGTTGTTGTAAGAGTTCTATATATTTTCTGGATACTAGACCCTTGTTCTAAGAAATACATACTTCTCTTTGAGTTTTCCACTTGCCTCAAGTTGTTCATAGTGATGCTTATTATTTTTTAAAAACACTGCTGTATTTGCAGATATATTCCCTGCTTATTTTTTTTTTTTTTTTTTTAAAGATTTTATTTATTTATTTGAGACAGAGAGAATGAGAGAGAGAGCACATGAGATGGGGGAGGGTCAGAGGCAGAAGCAGGCTCCCCGCCGAGCAGGGAGCCCGATGCGGGACTCGATCCAGGGACTCCAGGATCATGACCTGAGCCGAAGGCAGTCGCTTAACCAACTGAGCCACCCAGGCGCCCTCCCTGCTTATTTTTAATATAATTTGTACCTCCCTCAACATTTCTTCCTTTCCATAGTTTGGGTTTTTTTAGAGAATCAGTTTGTGACTTTTTAAATCCTGTTTTGTGTCTTTGCTTTTTATTTCATTAATTTCAGTTCTTAACGTACGTTTTTCCACCTATTTTTTTTTTTTTTTTACCTCTTTAGTTGAGTGCTCACTATTTTTCCAGCCTTTTCTTTTTCAGTAAGCATTTAAGATTGCACTTTTCTTTCTATGTGTTGCTTTAGCTGAATGTATCCTATAAGTTTTTAAAGGTACAGTCTCTTACTCAGTTTTCAGAATTTTATTCCTGTTTCATTTCTAAGCTTGGTATGTGTCAGTTTCATAAAAGTTCTCAGTGTAGTTGAGGATCATGTGTGCTCCCTAATTTTGGTTGCAGTTTTCTCTCTGTCCATTAGATTAGATAAAGCTTTAGTTTTGTTCACGTTGTCTGTACGCTAGCTAATTTTTGATCTGCTGAGTTATTGAAAGAAGTGTGGATTTCTTTATATAGTTCAGTCCATTATTGATTTGTTTTCAATACACAGCTGTACTTTTTTTTTTTTTTTAAAGATTTTATTTATTTATTAGAGAGAGAGCACAAGAGTGGGGAGCGGGAGAGGGAGAAGCAGACTCCCTGCTGAGCAGGGAGCCCGATGCGGGACTCCATCCCGGGACTCCAGGATCATGACCTGAGCCGAAGACAGTCGCTTAACCAACTGAGCCACCCAGGTGCCCTCAGCTGTACTTTTCTTTGTGGTGAACTGAACCTTCATCATTCTTTAGGGACAGTATCCTTAGTAATGCTTTTTGCCTTAGATTTTTTTTTTTTTGGTCTGATAGTAAGAGGGCTATGCCAGAGCCCTTCTTTTTAGTTTTTTACATGATGTATATTTTTCCATCCTTTGTGAGTCAGTGAAGTTTATAGCTGGATTTTATTTATTTTAAATTTCTTTTTTAAGTGGTAATTTGCATTTATTTCTACCATACTACTTTGTGATTCCTAGTCTTCCTGGTTCCCCTTACTCATTCTGTTTTTCTTTATTATATATTGATTGGGTTTTTAAAATTCCATTTTGCCTTTCCTATCACACCCGCACTGGTTTGGAAGTTATTCACAAATTTTTACAAAATGTGTATACATAACTTATCAAAATCAAGTCTGTCAGTATTTTCTCACTTACCCCCAAAATACTAGGGCATTAGGATATCTGAGATCAGAATACATTTCTTCATTATTGGCAGGTATTTTAGTTCTGTTTCTTTACCCCTTTAGATTTCCATTCTATACAGTCAGTGTTAAGTTTAGATTTGCCCATATGCTTACCAATTTCTTTGCCATTCATTCCTTCTTCCTGAATATTCTTTAGGAGTTCTTTTATTGGCAGTCCGTTTAGTTAGGTTTTGTTTGTTTGAAAAGGTCTATATCACCCTTGTTCTTGAAGGAAATTTTTGTGGGTGTACAATTCCAGATTGATAGTTATTTTTCCCAAGTGTCTGTAATATTGTGTTGTGCTGTCCTTTGGCTTGAATTATTGTTGAGAAGTCTTGGTTCCAGATATTGATTCCTTTTACTGCTCTGAGTCCAAAAGTGGATTTCTTTTTTCTATTTGGATTTGCTGTGTTCTCTTAATCAGAGAATTCATGTCTTTTATCAATTCTGGAAAATTATCAATCATTATCTCTTTAAATGTGTTCCTTCATTCTCTTCTCCTAAAACTGTGATTGGACATATGTTAGACTTTCACATTCTTTTTCTGCCATGTGTCTGTGCTGCTCTCTTTGTGATTACTTCAGATATTCCAATTCACTGAATGTCTCTTCAGCTCTGATATGTTTAACCAGTCCATAGGGGTTTTTTTTCAATGACTATATTTTTTATTTATAAAAGTTACTTGGTTCATTTCTAACTCTGCCTAGTCTTTTTCTTTTTTAAAGTAGCATCTTGTTCTTTGCTCATGTGTTCCATTCTCTATTATTTCAAACATTTTAATATACTTAATATTCCATATTTAAAATTTCTTGGTTTAAATCTACCCCTTGTTTCTGCTGAGTCTTTTTTTTGACTCTTATTGTTGGTGGCTTCTTTCCTTCTCTGTTCTGTATATTTAGATTATGAATTTGCATCTTTCTGGGTTCTGCCCGTGCAAATCATACATCCTCCCCCTGCCCCAGATAAAATTTACTCTTGCCATGTATCCCACAATGTAAGCCAGGAACACTTTTTTTTTTTTTTTTAAGATTTTGTTTATTTATTTAGAGAGAGATAGCAAGAGGGTGTGTGGGCGGGAGGGAGGGGCAGAGGGAGAGAGATGAGCATGGAGCCCCACGTGGGGTTTGAGATTGTGACCTGAGCTGAAATCAAGAGTCGGACGCTCAACCCACTGAGCCACCTCAGTGCCCCATAAGCCAAGAACACTTTTAAGTTAATTTCTCAGCCTGGAGTTTTTTTGATTTGTTGGAGCAAAGATTTAGCTCCTAAAAAAGAAGCCCCAAATAAATAAATAATGGTGGCTTAAACAAGAATATGGGCTTAATTTTCTGTCAAAGCAGCGTGAGCATAGTAGCACAGGGCTGGTGGGACAGCCGGGCTGGTGGGACAGCCCTGCTGTCTCTGGGACCTGCCTCCTCCTTTATTGCTCCAGAGCAGAACCCTTAGGGTATTGCCTTCAAGGTCCAGGTTGGCTTACTACCTTACCTTTATTCCAGCGAGTGGGAGAGGACAAAAGGAGAAGTGGGGGACACATTATGGAAATGGTACACGTCATTTCTGCTCATGTTGTGTTGGCCAGAATTTAGTCCTATCTCCACACCTAGCTGCATGGGAAGCCGGAGCTGGATTCTTTGTTCTTGATAGTTATGTATCCTATGAAAAGTGGTCAGATCTACTACTGTAGAAGGAAAGGATAATAAAAATGGCAACAATGAGCAGCCTTTTTCCACTGCCAACAAAAACAGACATTTGAAATCCCAACCCCAGTGAAGGCTGGCTTTTTGTCAAGGAGGAAACTCTCTCTTTTCCTTCCCTTTCCTATGGGCTCAGGCTGAGAGAGGTTTTTTGTTGTTGTTGTTTTTAAGATTTAGTATTTATTTATTTGTTTGAGAGAAAGAGCACAAGTGCGGGGCAGGGGGAAGGCAGAGGGAGAGGGAGAGAAGCAGACTTCCCGCTGAACGTGGAGCCCCACAGCACGGGGCCCAAACAGGCCCAATGCAGGGCCCCATCCCAGGACCCAGAGATAGTGACCCAAGCCAAAACCAAGAGTCAGATGCTTAACTGACTGAACCATCCAGGTGCCGATAAAGATGGCTATTAAAAATGGTCCTTGTGGCCTGGTTTTATGCTGGCAACCCTCCACTTTGCAGGGGCTCTGATGTCTAGTGTTTTTTTTAACTCAACTATACATTTATTTTAATAAATGCTTATAAATATTTAGTATTTCTAGGATAGTGGAGTGCTTTTGTTTGTTTTAAGCTCTCCAGTATCTTCCCTGTTTAATTTCTCCTTTCTAATTACTTAAATCTATCTTTCATGTAACTTCTCTGATTAAAAAAAGCCTTTCTACTATAGTAGTAGTACAGGTAAATTTTTTTTTTTTAAGATTTTATTTATTTGAGAGAGAGATCACAAGTGGGGGTGCAGGGAGAGGGAGAAGCAGACTCCCCACTGAGCCCCACTGAGCCCCACATGGCTCTGCCTCTCTTAAGTTCACTGGAAGAGGCAAATCCTTCAGCAGTGTCAGCCCACCATTGCAGTATTATTTTCCCTTGGAATTATCCTAAGTCTTGGTTCTTTTTTCTAGATCATCTTCACTGTCTCTTTGAATCAACTGTATAATATTATTGATGTACCATTGTGCAAATGTGTGATGTTTATCATTTCTGGGTTTTGCTGTAACAGATAAATCTGCAGAGATCTTACTCATCCCTGTGTTGTTTTGCATCTGTTGCATTATTCCTTAGGTTGAATTCCTGGGAGTAGAATTGCTATGTCAAAGAGTATAACAAATATTTCTGAATCTTGTCTCATACTGCCTTTTTTTAAAGGTTATAACAACTTAGATTCTCACCAGAAATGAATGAGTATGCTGATTTCACTGTAGCCTCATCAGTATTTGGTAGTAGGATTTCTTTTCCTTTAAAAAAAAAAAATAGCTGTAGAATATCTTAAGGTTACTTAAATATTCATATATTTTATTGAGCTTTAGCATTTTCTTGTGGGTTACTTTGCTACTTATTTTCTCATCTGTGAGTTGTATGTTTTTATATTTGCCTATTTAATGACCTTGGTATTTTTCAAATACATGCAAACCAAGTTCCTTTATTAAAAAAAAAGTTAATCTTCCCATTTTTACATTTTTTTGTAGCTATTTTTACAAATCTTTTTGTTTTTTTTTTAAATTTGGTTTATTCAAAAATTTAAATTTTAGTATAGTGAAATCTCTTGTCAGTTTAAATTGAGAAAGTTATTTGATCAATGTTTTATTTTTTTTTTGGCTAGCTTTTTGTAATTTTAATTCCTTATTCTTGTGGTGTTCACCTTTGGTATGTGAAGAAGGTGTGCTCTGAATAAGTGGAGAGTAATTGGAAAGAGATTATATTAATCCCATTTATTAAGTTTTAGAAGATCTCCTTGTGTTAGAAAACTGACTCTCCTATATTGTGCTTTTATACATAATTATTTTTAGTAGTTTTTGTTTGTTTTAATAGGCTCCACACCCAACATGGGGCTTTAATTTATTAATCCTTGATATTAAGAGTCGCATGCTCTGTGAGCCTGTCAGGCTTCCCTCCCCTGATTCTTTTTAATAGTTCTTAGTGTCTGTAAGGATATGCTGCATTCTTTTTTAAAAGATATTCTTTCCTAATTTTGTCTAAGTTTTAATTGTTTTGTTTCAAAAAGGGATTCCTATTGGACGGTCTCTTAGGAATGAGTAGATGTTAATTGATTTGGTTTTCTCTTTTCATAGTTTACCTTTTTGCTTACCAGTTGTTGTAAATATTCCAGTAAGCAGTTATTTTTTATAAAAGTCTTAAATAGTTGGGATGCCTGGGTGGCTCAGTCAGTTAAGCGTTTGCCTTCGGCTCGGGTCATGATCCCGGGGTCCTGGGATCAAGCCCTGAGTCAGGCTCCTTGCTCAGCGGGGAGCCTGCTTCTCCCTCTCCCTCTGCCTGCCACTCTGCCTGCTTGTTCGCTCTCTGTCAAATCAGTCAGTCAGTCTTTTTTTAAAAAAGTCCTAAATAGTTAAGACTTGGTTTCTAAATATTTTGTGTATACATTTGCCATTGTAAGTGAGATCTGTCTTTCATTATGGCTTCTTGATGGCTGTTGGTAAGAATTTAGGGAGACAAAGTATTTAAGAGAGATTTTTTTTTTTAAGATTTTATTTATTTTAGAACAAGCCAGAGAGCATGAGCAGGGGGAGGGGCAGCCGGAGCGGGGAGAGAGAGAATCCCAAGCCGCCTTCACTCTGAGCATGAAGCAGGACGCCAGGCTTGATCCCAGGACCCTGAGATCATGACCTGAGCCAAAATCAGGATTCAGATACTCCATCGACGGAACCACCCAGGCGCCTCCTTGAAAGATTTTGATCAACTTTCAGTTTGAAGAAATGAAATTCTGTAGCTTTCTTAAAAAAAATTTTGAGATTCCTGAGATGGATCCTTGGTTTGGATAAAAACTACACATTCTTTTATAGGCTATGAACATTGAACATTCTTTAGTAATGGTTAGGAAGAACATATTGAACATTGTTTAGGGGGAAGTGTAAATAAAAATACTGAATACTACTAGTGACATAAGCTCTGCATCTTTTTCATCTAAGTAATTTTTGGATGTCTAGAGCTCTAATAAGCTCCTTATAAACAGAATTTTACATCTAAACTCCTTAATTGGCAGAGTAACTTAAAACATAAGTTTAACTCAAAATACAAGTGAAGTTTAAATGAAGGAAAAGAAAATACATTATTTCCATCTTGACCCATCATTTATAAAATTTAGTTATTCTTTGTTCTGTCTATAGGTGGAAAACCATGAATTCCTTGTGAAACCTTCATTTGATCCCAATCTGAGTGAATTAAGAGAAATTATGGATGACTTGGAAAAGAAGATGCAGTCAACATTAGTAAGTGCAGCGAGAGATTTAGGTAAGAAGGCCTCATTGGCGGTTTGAATAATTCTTTTGTGTATATGGTATCCCCACTGGTGCCAGAATTACTTGCCTAGAAGACACAGTGAATCATGCCACTTCCTTGTTTAAAATGCCAGGCCTTTCTTCCACAGAATGAAATTATAAACACTTCCAAATTGAGGTACAGGATACTTTGTGTTTGGAGCCTTACTCTCTTCCAGATTTGTCTCTTACTACTCTCCAACCCCAGGATGATCCCACAAATCAACCAAGAGGCTTTGCATCATTTCCTTGAAATAGGATCTATATTAAACATCACCTCCTCTGTAAGCTTCATTCTACTAGGAATAGTTCATTGATTTGGCTTTGGGGTTCCCGAGCACTGCATTAACATCAGCTTTTTTTAAATGCCTTCTATACTAGATTTTTTTTTTTTTTTTGAGGGAGAGAGGGAGAGAACGCATGTGTGAGTGGGGGTAGGGGCAGAGGGAGAAGGAGAGAGAAAATCTTAAGCAGGCTCCTCCTCAGCCAGTGTAGAGCCCAGTGTGGGGCTCGATATCAGGACCCTGAGATCATGACCTGAGCCGAAATCATGAGTCTGATGCTTAACCAACTGAGCCACCCAGGCACCCCATACTAGATTATCAATTCCCCAATTAGTCTCATATTATTCACACTAATTGTTCTGAATTTATGAACCTTTTTGTTTGAGCATCTTTCATGTGTATGTTGAATGAATAAATCTATCTTAGCATATTAGAAGACCCCTCAAGCAGTAATTCTTATTAAACTTTTAGAGAATCTGATGAGAGTTATGAATCCTCTTCCCAGAAATATGTCCATACCTACATATACAAAACACTTTGCAAATAGTTACCATGGAGAATCCATATATGGACTAGACCCTAGGTAAAGAATCTTTGCCTTTCTTTACCCTTCTCATTTCATAGCTCTTTCTATGTTCTTTCTATGGTCTCTTTCCTCCCCGGCCCAGTGAAGTCTGTCTTTAGTTGTTTGCTGCTACTAATATTTGATAGCCATGCTTTAGCTATCAAATTTGTAGATGATCTCTTTCTTCTGATTTATACTCTAAAGATCACATTGATGAATGAGATGATGGGGACACACTTATAAAAACTCAAAAACCTGGGGCGCCTGGGTGGCTCAGTCGTTAAGCGTCTGCCTTCGGTTCAGGTCATGATCCCAGGGTCCTGGGATCGAGCCCCGCATCGGGCTCCCTGCTCCGTGGGAAGCCTGCTTCTCCCTCTCCCACTCCTCCTGCTTGTGTTCCCTCTCTCTCTCTCTCTGTCAGATAAATAAATAAAATCTTAAAAAAAAAAAAAAAAACTCAAAAACCTTAGGTAAATAAAATCTAGCTGATCGATCATTGCTTATTTTGTGAAGTTTCCTACACTTAACAGAGACTATGTGTCCTAGTTTTATAGAGTTTTATTGTGAGAGTCCTAAGTGTTTGTTTGGAAGGTGTGTTTGTTCCCCTTAATCCTACTCTGTATTAGATCCAGAGATATGCTTCAGTGAAGTAAGAACCCTGGTGCAGAGCTCCTCAAGGGCAGGGGCTGTAGCATATCCATCCCTGTGCCCATAGCCCACTGTTGTGCTCTACAGCTTTGGTTGGCTGTACCCAGAGAGCACTTCCATGTCAGAAGCTACCATTAATACGAGAGTTGGAGGATTTTATAGATAGCCTTCATTCATGTAGTTGAGTGAAGTAGAGTTTCAGTATTTCCCGGTTAGATCATCTTAATAATTTCTCCTGTGTTGTCTTGTAATAAGAGTTAATTATTTTAAACATTTACATTGAAAGATGGCTGTAGACATCTGTGACATACTTTTTCTTTATCTCCATATCATGAAGGTTTGGATCCTGGCAAACAGATTAAACTGGATTCCAGTGCACAGTTTGGTTATTACTTTCGCGTAACATGTAAGGAAGAAAAAGTCCTTCGTAACAATAAAAACTTCAGTACAGTGGACATTCAGAAGAATGGTGTTAAATTTACCAACAGGTTTGTATGCCTACATTATTTTGTTAAGCCTTCAGTGGCTCCATGGAACTATAAATTATTTTCTGATGAGACATGAATGTTCTATGATAAGGAAGTTTTACCTTACTTGTTAATTGATATGAGGTATCAGGTAAGAATGAAGCTTTATTTTCTTATAAGAGCCTCATTGGGTGTTCCAACACCCCTTGTTGAATAACTCCTCTTTTCCTCATTGACTGAAGGGATACTTTGGGTCTGTTTTTTTTATTGTTGTTTGTTTTATAAAGATTTTATTTATTTATTTGAGAGAGAGCACAAGCAGGGGGGTGGGTGTGGAGAGGGAGAAGCAGGCTCCCTGTCGAGCAGGGAGCCTGACACAGGGGCTCGATCCCAGGATCCTGGGATTATGACCTGAGCCAAAGGCAGATGCTTAACAAACTGAGCAATCCAGGTGCCCCCTTTGGGTCTGTTTTTAAGATTGTTCTTTCACGGGGCACCTGGGTGGCTGAGTCAGTTAAATGTCTGCCTTCGCCTCAGGTCATGATCCCAGGGTCCTGGGATTGAGCCCCACATTGGGCTCCCTGCTCAGTAGGGAGTCTACTTCTGCCTCTTCCTCTGCCCCTTCTCCAGCTTGTGCTCGCGCTCTCTCTCTCGCACTTCACTCTCTCTCAAGTAAATAAATAAATAAATAAAATCTTAAAAAAAAAAAAAAAAAGATTGTTCTTTCATGGGGTGCCTGGGCAGCTCAGTGGAATTAGTGGCTCGCTCTTGATTTCGGCTCAGGTCATGATCCCAGGGTTATGAGATTGAGCCCTGAGTCAGGCTCCCTACTCAGCGAGATTCTCGCTCTCTCCCTCTCTTCCCCTCCTCTGTCACTCTCTCAAATAAATAAATATTTATTTATTTATAAATTTTGAAGTTTGTTCTTGGCCACCTGGGTGGCTCAGTTGGTTAAGCGTCTGCCTTCAGCTCAGGTCATGATCTCAGAGTCTTGGGATCAAGTCCCACATCGGGCTCCTTGCTCACGGGGACCCTGCTTATCCCTCTGCCTGCCGCTCCCCCTGCTTGTGCGTGCTCTCTATCAGATAAATAAATAAATAAAATCTTTAAAAAATAAAATAAAAAAATAAAAAATTGTTCTTTTACATATCTGTCTCACCATTCTTTTGTCAATATGAGATTGTATTATAGTTAGTTTATATTACGCTTCCATATCAGAGTTTCCCATCATATCTCTGCTTTATAATTATTTTCACGTTTGTTTTTTCTAAGAAAGCTTTGATATCATTTATCAATTTAAAAAATTCTGCTATATCAGTTGGATATATAAATTAGTTAGGGAGATGCCTACCATCTTTAGTGAGGCCACTCACTAGATTGTTGCTTTTTCAAAATCCTGTTTCATGTTGAAAAAGATTTTATAAGTTTTTCTTTTCCTTCACTGATGTTAGAAAGTTTCTGAAGCAAATTATGTATAGGTGAAAGACGAATTATTTTGAAATAATCTTCCATGATTTGAGGTGGGGGCATATATCTTTTTCCTTCTGTACTGTATTAGAATTTATGGCAGGCCTTACACCCACCCCTCCTGAATATTCCCAGTACTTTACAGGTAGTTTTGTGTATGTGATCCCCTTTTATCCATTTATTCAGCAAGTATTTTGAGTGTTTATTATGTGCAGTCATTATTCTGGGTGTTCAGACACCCCAGGAATGAAAACAATCTGTTCGGTTTGTTTCTTGTAACAATTTTGAAATAAATAGGTTTATTTCTTTCATTATTTAGATGAAGAATCTGAAACTCCCAATTCCCCAGGATTAGACAATTAACATTAGGTACTCAACAGCTAGCTCTCCTATTGCCCAATTTAGTAGTAGTTGTTTTTCCAGCAAACTATATCTCTGATTCAAGTTATATTCAATAATGGCTTAACTGAGATAGAACTTTTGGGGTATTAAAACCATCTTCAAATCGTCATTGGTTAGTTACAAGTAAAAGAGATTGAGCTGAATGACCACATTTAGTCTAAAAGTTGTGGAAGATTCATTTGTTCATTTTTGTCAACAAATTGAATGCTTGCTGTGTATCTGATTCTTTGATCATACAATTTTCCTTCTTAAAATCCTCCAGTGTCTGTCATCCAGGAAAATCTATTGTGACTTGCACAGTCTGGTCCCGTCCCCATCCACTTTCATCTCTTATTTGCTCTCCTTCACATAGTGGTCTCACTTTCACAATGTCTTTGCCTCTTGCTTGTCTTCCTTTAATTCTTTCTGTTTGCCTGTTTCCTAGCAGTCTTTGCTGCTGCTGCTTGCCCATGCACTGTGCCTGAGCTGCATGTGTGTGTGATGCAGTCAGCTAATCCATCAAGTTCACAATTACTGCCTTGGTCGATGTCCTCCTCCATCTAGTGAATGCTTCCCCCTCTTTCTCTTCTCCTCTGTGCCCCCAGTCTTGTCTTTTTGTTTTTTATTTCATTCTCTTTCTTTGACATCGGTGAATATTTTTCCTTTACTTTATTCTCGTCCTTCTTTTTTTTATTTCAACCTATAGTTTTCATTTTTTTCTTTACTCAATAAGATTTGGTTTTCAAAACATTTTCTTACTTTGACAACCTTCGATATCAAAAGACAGCCATACTACAGTAATGAGAGAAACTGTGTGGTGCGTGTGTGAATTTGAAAAGGGGGGATGGGGATGCCTGGGTGGCTCAGTCGGTTAAGCATCTGCCTTTGGCTTGGGTCATGATCCCAGGGTCCTGGGATCGAGTCCCGCATCGGGCTCCCTGCTCATCGGGGAGCCTGCTTCTCCCTCTGCCTGCCACTCCCCCTGCTTGTGTTCCCTCTCTCGCTGTGTCTCTCTGTCAAATAAATAAAATCTTAAAAAAACGGGGGGGCAGATGGCCTCTATCTGAAATGAGGATGAAGACTTAATTCCATTTAAATATTTTAGAAAAGGTCACAGATCAGAATTCTACTCAGGGGAATAAATGTTATAGCAAGATTTGTGCCAGTGAGCTCTTCCAAACAGTGTAAATGTTAAATACACTGAATTCCATCCACTTCTGTCCCTAATGAGTTGCCCATTTTCTACTCACATTTTCATTTTAATTATTGTTTTGGTGCTTTATAGTACACATTACTTTAGTAGATGTTTTGATATTTTTAATAATGTCATTATCTTGACTTGCAGCAAACTGACTTCTCTCAATGAAGAGTATACCAAAAATAAAACCGAGTATGAGGAAGCCCAGGATGCCATTGTTAAAGAAATTGTCAATATTTCTTCAGGTAAATTTAATAGAACCAATACATAAAATGTTCTGAATATAACCTGGTTTTTAGTAATAGAAAAAATATCAGGATGTTTCAAGAGTGGTTTTTTAAAAAGCTGTTACATACTGTGACTATTATGTTAGGCTACCTATTAAATAATGCATGCTGTATTGTGGTGGGAAAAGTAACTGGAAATAACTTATAAATAGAAAGAGAAGCTAGTGCAGGCTAAGGAATGGGAATACCCTGAAAAACACACTGCAGAAAAGCACAAAATTTATTGTAGTTGTAACAAGGAACAGAAACACCAAGGACTAAAGGCACTAATAATCTTAGATTATCTATGGGCCCATGCTCTAAGTTTTGGAAATAAATATCACTGAAAAACAAATAGAAAATTACGCATGAAACAAGCCTTTCCAAGTTCTATGTGCCATTTTGTAGATTTTCAGAGTTCTTCTGGAGAGCACTGTTTGAGAAAATTGCATGGCTTGACACTATGGTATTGCCCTTGGCACAGAATGAAGCACAAGGTGAGGCTGATGTGTTAAACTGGAAGGTTTTGCCTGTCATCACGTGTGTATTGACTATAACCGTTATTGTGCCTTTCAAAAATATACCAAAGAACTACTTCAACCAAGGGATCAAAGTTGGCATCCTCAGTAATGGGACAAATGACATACATATGCTTCCGGATGTGCTGTAGAGGGAAGAGCACAGTATTGCCCATGTGGTATTCTTGACAAAAATGTTTAACCTGATTGTTAACAAGAAGGGAAAATGGAGATAAATTTAGATTGTGGGACATTTTTTTAAGGCTTGTACTCTTTAAAAATGTCTGTGTCATGGTAGCAAAAAAGGTATGGCCAGGATCTGTTCTAGATTATAGGAGACTTAAGGAGACACGACAAGCAAATCAGTAGGTGGTCCTTGAATGGATCCAGGACTAGGTGTTGGGGATGGGAAAGAGCTATCAAGGACACTCAGGACAAATCGGTGAAGTTTAATAAGAGAGAACATGGTACTGGTGTCGTATTTCTTGAGTTTATATTGTGAGTAAGTAGGAGGATGTCCTCGTTTCCAGGATACTCATGCTGAATTATTGAGTGGTAAAAACTCATTTAATATGTACTTGTGTCATTCTATAAATTATTTTACTATTATGAATTTTATAGTAAATCAAAATAAACATAAAACTTAAAGGTTTTTTTTAAATTTTGTTTATTTGAGAGAGAGCACAAGTGGGGTGGGGAGAGGGAGAGGGAGAAGCAGACTCCCCGCCAAATAGGGAGCGCGATGCGGGGCTCAGTCCCAGGACCCTGAGATCATGACCCAAGCCAAAGGCAGACACTTAACTGACTGAGCCACCCTGGTGCCCCTAGAGTTACCTTGAATTTAAATGAAACCTTTTCTTGGTCTATACACATTATCTGTATTTAAAAATGTAATGGGTTATCTTTATGGTTCTTTATCTTGCTATTAAATGAGACTAGGTGATGCTGTTAAGAGCTAGGCGATGTGAGATACCTTAAGAGGCTTCAGTTTTCCTTTTTTAAAGTAGCTACAATAAGTTCTCCATTAATGTTTAAGTACTTCTTGCAGGTTCTTGTTCCTACATGATAGGGTAGTGTGAACCATTCCTTTCCTTTTTTTTTTTACACAATACCTGTTACGTAAGACAGGAATAAATTTAAAAGTGGTGAGACAGTAACAGAATTATTTGTATTCAGCCATTCATAAGTTAATTTTTATTTTTAAAACATTTTATCACTTCTATGGGGAACAAGGGAGTCAAAGATGAATCCTATATCCTGCCATTTCATTAATTCTCATGAATGTCCTTTGAAGCTTTTGACACATTGATGCCCGTGTGATAGTTCTACATAATGTATGGGATGTTTTACCAACCCCTCCTCGCTATTAAAATTTCAGAATCTGTTCTATAAATTTTGACCATTTTTATTGTTGAAACACGAATTGCCTGCCACCTGTCAGGGATTTTTTAGTGTACATAATAGCTTTTAGTTTTAATGTTCTAGAAGAGTAGAATCTCATTGAAAGTATTTTAAGTGACAATTATGGATCTGAATTTTGCTAAAATTCAACTGCATGTGGTACTGATGGGGAGGAAAAACTCAAGTAACACTCATATGGTCAGGTTTATACAGGCACAGGCCTTCATGGTCACAATTTTATATCTTACAACCTGGTGTTTGCATGTATCATGATAAGCAGCTGTGTGTTTTCTATTTTAATGGATTTTGGTAAGGGAGGGCATCACACTCTTCCTATTTTTGAAGTCTGTTCATAGTAGGGGAAGATGTAGTAATACGTTTTAACCTTGGAGGTTTTAGGTGTTCCTTTGAAGTTTAGTTATGGCAAACTTCTGTTAATTTTTTAAGTATATAAATTAGAAAATGGATTTTAAATTCCTAAATAGGGAAGTTAAATTTATTCCTCTAACTGCTTATATGTATTTTCTTTATTCAGTATTTCTGTGCACATTTTCTATTTTTATACAGGCTATGTAGAACCAATGCAGACGCTCAATGATGTGTTAGCTCAGCTAGATGCTGTTGTCAGCTTTGCACATGTGTCAAATGGAGCACCTGTTCCATATGTACGACCGGTCATTTTGGAGAAAGGACAAGGGAAAATTACATTGAAAGCATCCAGACATGCTTGTGTTGAAGTTCAAGATGAAGTTGCATTTATTCCTAATGATGTTCACTTTGAAAAAGATAAACAGATGTTCCACATCATTACTGGTAATATATAAATAAATAAAACAAAAAAAACCCCACCTAATTTATGGGCTTTTTGGGGGGGGGTAATGTTTCCCCTTTTTTATGTTGGAGTGGAAATATTTAAAACTGATGAAGAAAATCCTAGTTCTTGACGTTAGAAACGGAACATGTTATTCATCCTAGTTAGTACTATGTTCACATTTGGGTTAGAGGGAAGATTTGGAAGGAAGGGGAGGCCTTAGGAGTGAAAGTCATCTTTATATGAAACTTCTGTTCCAGGGGTTTAGTGCATTTAAAAATGAACATGCCTTCAAAGCCAGACCTTTTGATAGTGCGTCATTGAAGGTCAAGCAGAACTGACTGCTGGAATGACCTCAGCCTAGGGTAGCAATTCTTTTAAAGACATGGGACTGTATTCGTGTGAAATATGAAAAAAAGTTTGCTTATAGACTAATGCAGCCTGTCTCTCAAGCTGAAGTATTTTTAGATCTTAACCAACCAGATTCTAGAGAACAAAAGTGGAGGGGGTAGTCTTTGACCAGATATATTTGGGAAACAGTCAGAGATAATATTCTAGTTCCCCAAATGGATTTTCAAGTTGTTGATATGATCTAACCCAGACAAATAAATTATACTTTAGCGAAAAATAGGGTTGTGTCTTAGGGCTTTAGTGTGGAATTTAAGCGATTTGAAGGATTAGACCATACTGACCCATTCACTAATAGCCTCATTTATTAATGAATTACTGTGTTTAGTTAATCAATTAGATGTGTACTACTTTTCTGGATGACATAAAATTATCGTGCAGGCAGTTGTATGAGCTGTGGGAAAATCTATGGTTCTTCTAGGCAAATTATAGGTAAGGTATATTTTTTATGGTCCTGTCGATGAAGGGTGCAGTGTAGGTTTGTCTGAAGGGAGAATAGCATTACTCTGGCAGTTGATGGTTCTGCTGCTTATATGCCGTATCTGTACGACCAGGTGATTAGTCACCAAAATGCGATTTAGGACTAGCAATTTATTAGTGGCAGAAATAAATGAATAATCTTGCTTTTTGATGTAATTTATTTTAAAGGCCCCAATATGGGAGGTAAATCCACATATATTCGCCAAACTGGGGTGATCGTTCTCATGGCCCAGATTGGGTGTTTTGTGCCATGTGAGTCAGCAGAAGTGTCCATTGTGGACTGCATCCTGGCCCGTGTAGGGGCTGGCGACAGTCAGTTGAAAGGAGTCTCCACATTCATGGCTGAAATGCTAGAAACTGCTTCTATTCTCAGGTGAGTGATTTTCCCAGTCCTCTCAAAATGGAAATGAATGTCCCTGTCCTGTTAGAAGTACATTTGCAGATTCATCGATAAAACATCGGAGAACCTTTATCTAGTTTAATAGTTTTCTTGTGAACTTCATGCACTTTATATTATCTTAAAAGGGTAATTGTTAATAGTTGAGGAAAGCTTTGATTTTTAAATTTGTCTTAAGGTTTTTGGTAGTTGTTCGCCTTATAACCCCCACCACTGCCATGCTTTTGCTTGAACTGTTCACGGTACCTGGAATGTTTACCCATGTCCTTTCCAATCTTTAAAGGCCTTAGTGACAGAAATTCTACTTCTCTGATGACTTTCCTTGTCACATAAGCCTCAGGTCTTGGGTATTTCTTCTCTGAACTCTTTGACATGCCTGTAATTACTCGGTTTTTTGTTTTAGGGGTTACTGAAATCTTTTGTCTTTATTTCATTTTTTTAAGACACTTCTTTAAAGGTAGAGAAGCTATCCCTTCCGTTTCTTGGTGTCTTCTAAAGCACATCACATATAGTAGATGCCTAGTAAATTACTATTCATTGTTTGTGGGGAATTATAGAAGCAGTACAAATGTTTGGTATAATAATTGGTCAACAAGCGGGCGCCTGGGTGGCTCAGTTGGTTAAGCAACTGCCTTCGGCTCAGGTCATGATCCTGGAGTCCCGGGATCGAGTCTCACGTCGGGCTCCCTGCTCAGCGGGGGGTCTGCTTCTCCCTCTGACCCTCTCCCCTCTCGTGCTCTCTGTCTCTCATTCTCTCTCTCAAATAAATAAATAAAAAATCTTAAAAAAAAAAAAAAACTGGTCAACAAGCTAATATTCATAACTTAAAAATTAAAGAAATAAGCAAAAGATGTCAGTGGCAATTCACAGAAAACAAATGACCGGTAAGCACATGAAGAACTGTTGCATTCTTGGGGCGCCTGGGGGGCTCAGTCAGATAAACGTGCAACTCTCGATCTCAGCTCATGTCTTTTTTTTTTTTTTTAATGTTATGTTAATTCAGCTCATGTCTTGATCTGAGGGTCGTGAGTTCAAGCCCCACATTGGGCTCCATGCTGGGTGTGGAGCCTACTTTAAAAAAAAAAAAAAAAGTACTGTTGCATTCTCTAATTGAGGGGAAAAAAAAAAATCCTCTCCTTACATTTGGTTAAAGAAGAGAAAAGGAAGAATGCTAATATCTGATTGGTAGGGCTACGGCCATCGTGCACCAGCTGCGTGTCCATAACCTGACACCCTTGTGCCATCTTCATGCGGTATTTTCTAAAATCTGGGCTGGTTTGATTGGCAAGAAATGAATGATAGCTGATTCAGAAATTCTTCGATTACTAGTGAGATTGGTAATTTAAAAAATATTTATTCACTATTTGTTTCCTTTTCCATCAGTTGTTTATGACCATGCCCGTTCTCTTTTTTTAATTTACTATTGAATTTTTTATATATTAAGATGATCTTTTATGTTTGTGGCACATCTTTCCCAATGTATTGCCTTAGTTTTGTTTTTTTTTTTGCATTATCACACATCATGGGTGATTTTCATGTAATTATGTGTTTCAGGTCTGCAACCAAAGATTCTTTAATAATTATAGATGAATTGGGGAGAGGAACCTCTACCTATGATGGATTTGGATTAGCGTGGGCTATATCAGAGTACATCGCAACAAAGATTGGTGCTTTTTGCATGTTTGCAACACATTTTCATGAACTTACTGCCTTGGCCAATCAGATACCAACTGTTAATAATCTACATGTCACAGCACTAACTACTGAAGAGACCTTAACTATGCTTTATCAGGTGAAGAAAGGTGAGTGCATACCACTGGTGTACTGTGAACTCAGGTGTGGCAGTGGGAAAGTTCTACCCATGACATCATCAGTCATTTCCTGATTCTGAGTATGAATTATTGATGTTTGTACAGAACACATTTACTCTTAGTTCATAATCTGGCTACAAGGACAGGGTACATTATATTTCTGTGTCTCATAATAGGACCACTCATTATAAGACAGTTGCAGAAAGAATAACTCCTGCTCTTCAACATTACCACAGAGGGTTTTGTACTGCCTCCCATGGCAGCCTGATTTCTTGTCAAAAGTATCTACTAGATAGTAGCAATAATAACCTTTGAAGTTCCAGGACTCTTATGCTGCTTAAGGAACCATTTATTATAATTATCTCATTGTATTTTTAAGGGTATGTTACATAAACAGGCTCATTTAAAGGTAGGGTTTCCACAAATCCTGAAATTGTTAGTAGTTCTCACATAGGGAATGACTCATCTTTTCGGAAAAGTTTGTCATTTGTGGGTCTGACAGCTAATGAGATTTACCAAATTGGTGAGATTAATGTGCTATAAAGTTTTTGCTGCCTAGACATTTCACCAGTCATTGGAATAACTTTTTCAGATAGCTTTCTGATTTACCAAGAACACATTTTCTTGCAATCACTTGGTTGCACAGAAGTACAATATTATTTTTGGTTCTTTTATCCTTTGTTGCTTATGCTTCAGTGGGAATTCTTTTGACTTACTGTGTTTATTATTATTATTGATATAAAACACAGATACTTTTAGTTGGACCTGGCATTTAGCATGAAGTTGAAGTTTTGCTTTTTGTTTTGTGTTTTGTATGATAAATGGGTTCAGAATTTGATTTAATTATTAGAGAGAGTGAGACCATGCGAGGGGGCGGGGAGGGACAGAGGGAGAGAATCATCCCCGCTGAGCATGGGGACTACTGTGAGGCTCGATCTCACGACCCCCACAAAATCATGCCTGAGCTGAAACCAAGTCAGACGCTTAACCGACTGAGCCACCCAGGCGCCCCAAGAAGTGGGTTCAGAATTTAATTTTTAATTTTTTTTTTTTTTTTTAAGATTCTCTTTTATTTATTTGACACAGAGGGAGTGAGAGAGAGAGCACGAGTAGGGGACAGAGGGAGAGGGAGAAGCAGACTCCTCACTGAGCAGGGAGCCCAACGAGGGGCTTGATCCCAGGACCCTGGGATTATGACCTGAGCCAAAGGCAGACGCTTAACCAAATGGGCCACCCAGGCTCCCCTGGGTTCAGAATTTTAAAAGACTAGATGACCTGAGAGAAGATAGGAATAAATCCATCCGTCGCTGTGGATGTTTATCAACATTTGCTTCTATTTTATTTTTGTTTGTTTCTCTTAGTTGTGCAGAGTATCCAGCCCAGAGTGCATGGGATATATAACTAGGCCAAAAAAATTTTTATAGTTGATACATAGTTGAGGCAAAAAATGGAAGCTCCATGATAACTCTGAGCATCATTTGTATTAAATGTCTGGAAGGAATGTTGTAAGTCCATTTATTTTCTGCAAATGGGGATGAAGATAAGCTACCTAGTCTACAAAATTTACTGGTAATATGAGTCTAAAATTCCATTGTCATGTGTTTGCAGTAGTTTAGAATCAGAATAAGATTATGTAAGACTGGTAAGTAACTTTTCTAAGACCGGTATTGTAAATATTTGTATTTATCCAGCCAATTTCCTGAAGTCACTATCTCCAGAAAATGACGTAGGCAGATCTAGAGGATGGACTGTTCAGTAACAAGCCATATATTTTGAATAAAATGCTCTTAATTAGTGACACACATTTATCTTGTTTTTTTTTTTCTTCGTACTTTATTTAATTCCTCCCTTATGAAATGAGAAAACCTCAGAGGGATAATTGAGTTGATTAATTTTTCTTCAGATTCTGATACTTGTCCAGACCTCTGAGGATTTGCTATCAAGCTTTTTTGGGGGGTATTTTTATTTTTCCTACTGCATTTGTCAAGGATAAAACAAAACACTGTGTGCCAAGGCATAATTACTTTCCACTGAAAGCTTAATTAAAATTCCTTCGTCTAGGGCGCCTGGGTGGCTCAGTTGGTTAAGCGACTGCCTTAGGCTCAGGTCATGATCCTGGAGTCCCTGGATCGAGTCCCGCATCGGGCTCCCTGCTCGGCAGGGAGTCTGCTTCTCCCTCTGACCCTCCCTCCTCTCATGTGCTCTCTCTCATTCTCTCTCTCTCAAATAAATAAATAAAAATCTTTTAAAAAAAAAAAAAAATTCCTTCGTCTAAGTTACTGTGAAACATTTGGCTAATGTATTTGAAATACAAAATTAAGTTTCCAAATGACAAGGTGAGATGGATAAGTTCTATTTACATCAGTTGCTGTCTCTTTCTGCCCTGCTCCTCACAACCCCCAAATTTCTTCTAGGTGTCTGTGATCAGAGTTTTGGGATTCACGTTGCAGAGCTTGCAAATTTCCCTAGGCATGTCATAGAGTGTGCTAGACAGAAAGCTCTGGAACTAGAGGAGTTTCAGAATATCAGAGAATCAGAAGGATATGATGACATGGAACCAGCAGCAAAGAGGTGCTATCTGGAAAGAGAGGTTTGTCGCATTGTGTTTGTAATTATTTAATCCTGTGTTGTTAGATCTGTCAGGTCCCGTGTGATTCTAATACTTAATCATTCATTGTTGCCTTTCACTTAGATTTCTTTGCTTGGCGAAGACTTCATCTATATCGTTTTTGGTTTCTGCACTATGTACATGACCAAAAGAGAGCATGTCAATACCACATTTTAAATGTAGGAGGACAGGAATATTAGTCTAGGTTTAAAGTAAGTAATTCAAAGGAGTTACAGATGTCCAAGCAAGCCCTTTTTTGATTACTTCATAAACAAATAGGTCAAGTCCAGTTAATTGCACATTTACTCAGTTAATTGCTTAGTTAAGGGACTAACAAAAAAATAAACACAGTTCTGCCTTCCAGTTGTCTAGAATCTATTTGGGGAGATAATAATGAACATGTCAAGGAGAATAATGCGGTATATGACATGTTTACTCTACAAAGCTCTTTGTGGGCAGGATGTTTCAGTTCTCATGCGAGAAGTGCATCTTAAGTTAGGCCTTCTCTGAGTGATGGGTGAAAATCACACAGAAAGGTACAGCATATGCCTGATGTATATTTTTAAAAGTAAAGGATAATTCTCTGCAATAATGAAAATAAAAGGATCTTAATTCACTGGTGGGTCCTGGCAGCATTTACTGTGGTTATGCATTGTGAGAACTTCTTGTCATGTTTTAGCTTTTAGCCAGTGAGTTTTTTGATGTTCTTACCTGAAGGATAGATAATTGTTACAGTAATAGATGAGCATGTATGATTTTTAAGCTTAAAAGGTATAGTTTTGTCTGTTGTACCTGTGTAGGCAGGACGAATGTATTCTATCTTGCTCCTAGTTTAAGTTAGGGAGGTTGCTTTGGAATGGTCTTGTTAGGAGCAACACAGTGATCTGGGGTTAGGTAGGCTCTGTTATGTAATCCCTGGTTTCCAACTAGAACAGAAACCATGTACTTTTGATAATATTAATTACATTGAATTTTGAAAAAACTTTAAGC
Source organism: Leptonychotes weddellii (assembly GCF_054177405.1). Classification (NCBI taxonomy): domain Eukaryota; kingdom Metazoa; phylum Chordata; class Mammalia; order Carnivora; family Phocidae; genus Leptonychotes; species Leptonychotes weddellii. Next base: position 57,660,003 of record NC_138378.1, read on the forward strand.
TAAGGGAGATGCATAACTATGAATGTTAAGTCTAGATCCTGTCTGTATTTCAAAAAGAGTACACTTGTTATTTAATAGAGAAATATATCTTCTTTACCTTACCATTTGGATATCTACCTTTCAACCCTTAAGGTACTTGCTACCAACTAGCTCTGTGTATGAAAAGGAGACTTTTTAGTTCTGCTTCCTATGTGATGATGAACATTTACATAGTACTTACCCTTTGCCAGGCACTGTTCTAAGCACTTCTGAGCACACATATTCACTCTCCAGTTCTCTCAACAGCCCTGTGGGGTTGGTAATATCATCCCCATGTATGAATGAGGAATGTGGGTTAAGGAATTTCCCCACGATCACATGGCAAGTAATGGTCATGCTCTTTAGAATGCCAGTAACTGGCCAGTAAAATAGTAATTTAAAAATTCTGTGTGTATGCGAGTACTGAATTTTCAGGGACTATCTAGGCATTACAGTATTTATAAACCTTGAGTTCTTTTTCTCCCAGAAGATTAAGTTTATATATCGATTATAAAGGGTGACAGATTTGGGAACTACTAAAATACTGAGCCCCTTTTCATTAGCAGTTGAGAGTGTATTTATAAATACCCTTTAATAACTTGCTATGATGAAATGTGGTCAACTAAGGGCTTTCTATATATTCTGGATAGTGCACGCTTAAAATTTAAAGAATGTTCTTTGAATATTGGGTGGTGTGTTTAGATTGAAATTTAATGAAACAATTCATTACAATTTATTGTGACTTTTTAGAGAGATTTTAAAGACTAATGGAGCATTCATATGTCTTTCAGCAAGGTGAAAAAATTATTCAGGAGTTTTTATCCAAGGTGAAGCAAGTGCCTTTTACTGAAATGTCAGAAGAAAACATCACAATGAAGCTGAAACAGCTGAAAGCTGAGGTAATAGCAAAGAATAATAGTTTTGTAAATGAAATCATTTCACGAATCAAAGTTACTACATGAGAAAATCCCACCAAAGGAGCGAAGAGAATACTGATAAGCTGTTATCTGTATCACTTTTGTATTGTTTTATATTAACCCTGTTTTCATAGTGCTGGCAATTTGAGACCCATGGGATATCAACTTAATAAAGTATTTAGTAATACTTGGAATACATTTTCAAAGATTTTTATTTTGGAAGAATGAGAGCTGTGGCTGAGGAATACTTAAATGGACACGGGCAATAGTAGGTGGTGTGTTGCATTTTATAAATAAAGTCATGTAGTTTGTGGAATTTGAAATGCGTTGTGTTTCTTTGTGATAGGACGTGTATACATCTTTCTTCCCAAATGATATGGAAAAAGCAAGTTGCACCCAAAGACTTTGCAAAAATAAAGGCTGTTAAAGCTACAAGGAACCATGGAAATCATTTCCATTGATCTCCACAGTGTCCATATGTTGGCAGGAGCCAGGTTGGCTGCATACTCATTAGCCAAGGAATTTACTATAAACCCGAAGTCCTAGTGTGATCCTCCTGCCTGCCTGCCGTTCTCCCACCTCTCTCTGTGGGAGGACTTAGAAATCTGCATTTTAATAAAACCTTTCAGATTGGGAACCTGATTTAGTCTGCTTCTCTTACTTTACAGGACAGAGATGAAGTGGTTAAGCATTAGTGGCTGGCCCTGCTGAATATGGGTGGGGAGGACCATCTTTCCAATAAATGATGATGGGATAGCCGTATAAGAACAAAATGAAATTGGATCCCCACTCCATATATAAAAATGAACTCCAGTGAATTTTTGACCTAATGTATAAGCAAAACTGGAAAGCTTTTAGTGTTTAGTTTTGTAGTTCTATAGAAAATAATACAGGGAAATATATTTTCATGATTTGGCTTTGGGAAAGATGTCTTTTTTTTTTTTTTTAAGATTTTATTTATTTGAGAGAGAGAGAATGAGAGAGAGGAGGGTCAGAAGGAGAAGTAGACTCCCCGCTGAGCAGGGAGCCCGATGTGGGACTCGATCCCGAGACTCCAGGATCATGACCTGAGCCGAAGGCAGCCGCTTAACCAACTGAGCCACCCAGGCACCCTGGGAAAGATGTCTTAAGTCACAACACCATTCACTCAGCTATATTGAAACTATTTCTTTTCATTAAAAGGCGTCACATAGTGAAAAGACTAGATCCATGATGGGAGAATATATTGGTACTATGTAAGATATCAAAGGATTTATTACCAGAATATATAAAGAACTACTCTATACAGTTACTAAGAAAATGGGCATTTAAGAGTCTTAGTACATCTCAATAACAAAAAGACAATCCAGTTAAAAGCCAAAGGATCTGAAGAGATACTTTTCTAAGGAAGATGTACACATGGCCAATAAGCGCGTGAAAAGGTACAGGTTACCATGGGGAGAGGCAAATCAAAACCACAGTGAGCTTCCACTTCACACGCATTAGGACAGCTAAGATCAAAAGCAGATAACAAGTATTGATGAGGATGTGGAGGAATTGGAGTTTTCATACACTGAGAAATATAAATGGTACAGTCACTTTGGAAAATAGGCTGGCATTTTCTCAGTTACCATATGACTCGGCATTTCCATCCCTAGGTATATATCCAAGAGAAACACAAAAACTTGTGCACAAAAGTTTATAGCAGGATTATTCATAATAACCAAAAAGTGGAAGCACCCCAAATGGCCAAGGCCAATGGATGAATTAAGGAGCATACAAAATGTGGGATACCTATATGGTGGAATATTATTTTGCCATAAAAGGACTGAAAGACTTCTACGTGCTACATCTTGGATGAGCGTGGATGGACATGAGTGATGAAGCCAGGTACAAGAGTTTATGTATTATATGATTCCATTAATACGAGAGTCCAGAATATAAAAAACTATAGAAAGAGTAGTTTAGCAGTTGCACAGGGCTGGTGTGCAGAAAACGGGTAGCTAAGGAGGTGATACGATAGTTAAAGTTTTGGCTTTTTTTTTTTTTTTCTTAAGATTTTATTTACTTGACAGAAACACAGCAAGAGAGGGAACACAAGCAGGGGGAGTGGGAGAGGGAGAAGCAGGCTTCCTGCCCAGCAGAGAGCCCGATGCGGGGCTTGATCCCGGGACCCTGGGACCATGACCTGAGCTGAAGGCAGACATTTAATGACTGAGCCACCTAGGTGCCCTAAAGTTTCTTTTTGAAATGAAAATGTTCTAAAACTGTTAATTGTTGCATCTGTCTGAGTATACCAAAAGCCACTGAATTGTATACTTTAAATGGATGCATTGTGTGGTGTTTGAATTATATCTCCATAAAACTTGGTTCAGAAAAAGTTCAGGGACTTTACCCAAGAGAAATCTAAATGGTCTGTGCACATGAAAAGATTTTCAATCACCATTTAGAAAAATGAAAATGAAAACTGTGCTGGGTTACCCCCCCGCCACTAGACTGACAGTCATTTAAAGTGTGACAGCGCCAACTGTTGGTGAGGATGTGACATGACCACACTGCTGGTGGGAATAATTTTCTAGTATGTGGAAAATATGCACAGGACCCAGCAAATCTCCTAGGTGCATACTCTAGAAATGCTTGGACATGTTGTACTACGATGAGTATACAAAAATGTTTGTGATAGACCCTAGCTGGAAACAACCCAGCTCTGGAAATTAACTACAGCTCTACAAAACATCCTGGATGGAATCTTAACAATAAGCAAAAGAAGTGAGAGATAGGAATAATAGTTTTTTCCCCACTCGGTTGAAGTTGAAGAATAGGTAAATACTGTTTGGTGGTGCATTCATAGGGGCTGAGACTAAAGAACAAGAACGTTGAATGTGGAAGTCAGAAGAGTGGTTTGTTTCTGGAGGCCCGGGTACTGAGGGGTAGGCGGCCCCTAGCGGGCTTCTGGAGTGCTATAGCATTCTTTCTTCTGACCCGGGTGGTGGTTGTGCACGCGCTTTATAGTTCCTGTTAAACTGCCATTATGTTTGTTATGAGAACAAATGAAAATTTAAGACCCAATGGGCCCTTTAAAATGCTCATTTTAATTTACTGTGCTCTTTTTCATCATCGACAGTTTAGGATGAGTTATATATCAGTTTTTCGTTTCTGGATACCAAAAGCTTGGGAAGAAGGTAAACTTAGGAAGAATTTAAATGTGGAAATTTTTATTGGTGACAAAATCATTTAGTCACTTCCAAATGGAAGACTGTCATATAATTCAAAAGCAATTTTAAAATTCCAGTGAAATATTTCGTCCCTTGCTTAGCGGGGAAAGAATGTTTTTAGATTGCTACACAAAAGCATGCATAAAACAGAAATCAGCCCATGGTTTTAGTTGTTAGCCCTACAAGAAACGGGGGGGTGGGGGGGAGGGGGTGTTGATGCTAAGAAAACGTAGTCTATCAAGCTCTGATAAATCAGGCGGCTTTCATTTCTCTAAGAGATTTAGTGTTTAGTTGTAAGATGTTTTTGAAAATGACAAATACATAATGGAGCCCTTTGAGATATTTCAGGCCTAAGCTGTGCTTATTACATGAATATGCTAATGAAGCAACCAGGCCTTCAATGAGAGTCTCCTTCCTTTTGGAATGGTGGATGTAAAGCAAAAGACCCTTGCATTTAAAAATTGTAATTGTGATGTGGTTTGGGTTTTCTTCACTCAGACATGAACTTGGATAATACCGGAGTAAAGTCGAATATATATTTTCCAAGATTTAGAACTTAACCATACTGTTACCATGAAATCTGTGGGCCATATAACCACGTTTCTGAGAAAACAGGATTTTGCATTTTTTAAAAGATCGCACTAAAGATCCATCCAAGTTGCAATTGTTTTTGTAATTAATTTGATTTCTTCCCTTAAAATACTGTTGTGAGGATAAAAACTAACAGAACAGAAGAAAGATGTTTTAGGATAAATATATTTAAAGAATAACTTTTCCCCCTTAAAATCTCAATGTTCCACATACTAAGCACATCCTGTTAGACTTAAGTATTAAATGCATCTTCTATCCTTGGTCTTTCTGCATTTAGCTTTTTTGGGAAGTATGTTTTTACCCACAGCATATGGTATAGCTGCTGATTCAGTATTGAGTGGCTCTTTAAGCTTGTTAGTTACATTCTGTTGATCAGAATGGTGCGCTGAACAGTCAGAAGAAAAACCGGTTCCTGGTCTGAAATAAATTAAACACTGTTAATCAGCTTCTGAAGAAGAACAAATGAGTAAAGGGGATTTTGTAAGGAAATCTAACACTGCCTTCCTGGGCGCAGCGTGTTTGGGTCAGGGGGATTTGGTGTGGCCGGGGACGGTGATGAAAAATGCCCAGAGTGATACCCACAGTTTGAGGCTAAACCTGGAAGTGGAGCCCGAATTAAAATAATACTTTTCTGCCTGCTGTTCTCCCCACTCCACTTTCCTTGATAGAGCGAGCTGCAGCTTTCTCTTAATTCTGCTTCAGAATTTATCCATGTGGCCTTCAGATGTCTGAACTCTGTGCTGCCGAGCTTGCGTGTCACAGAGGAGTCCCTTGTAGGAAACGGCTCGTTGCTGGTAGCCATGCCTCCCGCCCGCCGCAGAGGGAAATGGGGAGCCCTCGCCTTGCCTTTGACACAGCAGTTTCCCCACTTCCCTGGAAGCAGTGTTTCATGGTGTCAGACAACATTCAGAACATGGTCCAAATTCAATGTATGTTAGCATATTTTTGCTTTGGCTTGTGGTTTGTCCAACAGAAGTGCCCACACACATCTTTCATCCAGCTCTGTGGGAAATTCAGCAGTGGCACGAACAATATGGGATGTTGGGCAGCCTTCACTGGACCATCCTGCTCTTACTTCTAGGCTTGGTGAATAGAAGACCACACTGCTGTTGCCTTTGGTTCACTTCAAAGAGGTCAAGAGAAATTATAAACTCCCTTAAATGGTTAAATTGAGAAGGAAAGGAAAACTCTCAGTGGACAATTCATTAGCTCTAACAAAAGAACAATGGCAATGAGTCCCTTGGTGTTCAGAAGCAACCAGTAAGTTTAACCATAGCGGTTAACATGTATCATCACACTATTACTATTATGTTTATTTCCTAGAATCTTGGTGACACTTATAACTGGCAGCCAGTTTAATTTTATAAATAATCTTGAATGGAAATAGCTTAAAACCAAACTAAGCATAGTTAAATCTAGGACAGTGTAACTATTTTCAGTTCAGACACCGATCTGGAATTTTAGTTTGCATTGTCCGTCCAGCAAGATGTATGTTTATTTTCTCTGTCTTTTCTTCACATAATGATCAGGACTTCCTATTTAGTATCAGTTTTAATGTGGTATTTTATTGTTAAAACATTGTGTGTCTCAGCCAAATCAATCATGACAATGACTTTCCACAATGAATCCTGAATATGACAACCTGGATGAACAGTTTGGCAACATTAAATACTTGGTGAGTATCTGAAAGGACAAGGTCCTGTGCTTGTTCCTCCAGAAGCTCCTAGAGGTAGGCACTTCTGTCTGCGCTCCACAGCTGAGGCCACCTGGCCTCAGAGGTTCAGGGACCCGGCCGGGTCACACGGCCAGTAAGTGGCAGAGCTAGGATCTGCACCCCAGGAGCGTGTCTCCAAAATCTGTACTTTTTTCCCCCTTTCCATTTAGAGCCTTAAAATATAGTTAGGAATCTGAAAGGCACACTTGTGATAAATTTAATCTTTCTAAATATTATTTAGTGTCAAAATGAGTGGTGCAGGCAAAGGAACAGGAGTTAAGGAAAATAGAGGGAGGTGTGGTGCGGATGTTAGGTATTTCTAATTCTGTGGTGGAAGCTGGCACTCCTATGGAAGGCTTCTCTCTTGGCGGCTGGGGACACAGCGAGAGGGGTCTGTCCACGAGGGCCCTGCTGCCCGCCGGCTTTACGGCTGACACACGGCCGCTGTCTAGGGCTTATGAGCCCAAGGACATTGAGCAGCTGAGAAGCTGCTATGTTCTTTCAGGCGCTTACCAATCACCAAATGCTGCCCTCTAATCAAGCGGCAGCACTGTACTCTGGACAAAGGATTACGTTGAAATGAAAAGAGATGGTTGGCCAGAAGCCTGCAAAATGGGGGAGTGAAATGAAAAGTCAGCAGCGTTTCTAGCAGGACACTGAAGCTGGCACACTCAGATGTTCTGATCACTTGACTTGGAGGTTATGTATGTTCTTTCTTGAGCCAGGAAGGTTTTATCCAGCCTGTGGGGAATAGCCCTGCTGGTTGTCTCAGGCGCTCTGCTCTAAATCTGTTCCTAGTGAGCAAAGTGATGACTCAGCCAGCACAGGCCAGGCCATGCGGCTGAGTGAGAGTGAGCGGCAGAGTGGCGTATCCAGACGTATCCAGACGGCTGTCGGAGCTGCTTAGCCCTTGCGTCGCCACTGAGCTGCGTGACTTGAAACCGCCCCTCCTCGGAGATTCCCCCGCCCCCCCCCCCGCCACCTTCTGTAATTTAAAGGGACCAGATTATTAGAGTTCTCAAATGCCACACCCTCGGGGCCAGGCAGGTGCGGGGTACGGAGGGTAGTGGGGTGAAGGCGAACGCCAGCCTAAAAGCATTCAAAAGCTTAGAAATGCTGCTGACCAGGAGAATATGTCTGCGGGTCTGCTTTTGTCCAAGGGCCACCAGTGTGTGTCTGTTGGGGTGGTCTCATATTTCCTGCTTATATGAAATGGTGGTTGTACACCTGCAAGACTCAAGCCTCTGTTGTAGTCAGTCTACGCCGGCACCCCAATTGCTACCCCGACAGGGTCCCGTCCGTCTTGCTCCCTCTCCAAGTACCATGTTTCTGATCCAGCTGGTATTTCTCTCATCAGGAACAGCACACTTGGCTGCTTTATCTCCTATTATCAGCTGTGATCTCAGCACCCAAGTATGTCAAGGTGTAGAAATACTCATTGATAATGCTTTTCCCTGAAACTCTTTTGGTGGCTCCTTCACTAGAACCAAACATGGAGAAAAAGACCCAGTGAATCCCAAGGACATAGAATGGGAGAGGACCTCTGGTTACCTGACAAACGAAAGCCTAGCTGGTTGGATCAAAGCAGCACTTCCAACCTGCATACACTTAAGTCCACGTTTTCGGGAGAGTGGGGGTGAGGAGATAAAGCAGGCTGTGACCCTCGGAATTCGCTCTGACTTAAGTAACCTTCAAGATTGAAAAATAGTAGATTGAAGCAAAATCAGATGGCGACCAGGTGGAGGACAGGAATCCCTGGAAGGTTGGACCTGCTGGGTTTGGGTGCAGTGGAGGACTTTGGGGTTCAATGAATAATAGCTACAAAGAAAAAGTGATTGGGAAGAAAGGTGGTGGGATTATTAATTCCGGGGATATAAAAATTTCATTAAAAAAAAGTAAAATATGATTGTATACTGCCCACTTCAACTATGGTATCTTGCTCATTTAGTTATAATAATTTACTAGGTTTTTTATTTTTTTTTTTTAAAGATTTTTTTATTTATTTATTTGTGTGAGAGAGAATGAGAGAGAGCACATGAGAGGGGGGAGGGTCAGAGGGAGAAGCAGACTCCCCGCCGAGCAGGGAGCCCGACGTGGGACTTGATCCAGGGACTCCGGGATCATGACCTGAGCCGAAGGCAGTCGCTTAACCAACTGAGCCACCCAGGCGCCCTAATTTACTAGGTTTTTTAAACTTTACTTCCAGTCTAGCTAACATACAGTGTTCTATTAGTTTCAGATGTACAATAGAATGGTTCAGCAATTATATGCATTACTCGGTGTTCATTGTGTCAATTTTATTTAACTTTTAAAAGAACCAGCGTTTGGTTGGTTTCCATGATTTTTCTCTATTGTTTGTCCATTTCTGTTTTGCTGATTTCCACTCTATTTTATTTTAAAGTTAGTCATAATAATTTAAACACCAACAATTAATTTAAGGAAAATAGTAAAAAAAAAAAAAAGTACATATATTTGGGATAAGGAAGTACATGAGAGAGGAAATCTGACGTTCTTTCTGTAAGATAATGTCTCAAATTGCAAAATAAAGACATAGCAGCATGAGCATGTTATAAAAAGCATGGGGACAAATGCCAGAGGATTCTAAGAGCTGAAAGCAGCCCCCTCTGGACAGTGAGCAGGACAGGCAGGGAAGACTGCCGTTTTCTATTATGAATCTCATGATAATACAATTTCATTTTGGAAAACCCTATTTTTCTTTCATGCAAAAGAAATCTGGAGGTAGGAAGTCTCGGTGCTGTGGTTCCTTGAACATCAGGGACCCTGGATTCCTTGAGCTTGTTTCTGCACTGTGTGTGGCGTCTCTTCTCAAGGCCCTCATGGCCCAACACGCCACTGGGGCTTCAGCCAACGTACCCACACTTCAAGCAGCAGAAAGAAGGCGCTTGTGAGGTTGTTCTTGCTAGCTTTAAGGAAACAGGGAAGTGGTACACATTGCTTCCACTTGCATCTTCCTGGCTAGACTCGAGGTGGGTGCCTGCACTGAGGGGGCTGGGAAATGCTGTCTTTAGCTATTCACCCTACCTCATTGGGGCACTTGAGCAAACTCATTTTGAAAAGTACGTTTTAGGAATGGCAGGGGATTTTTAATTCGGTGCTTAGTAAATGCTTTGGGATGATGATGTTTCTTCTGCGCACCATCTTCGGAAACCCCCCCTTTAATATTTATTTCCTCTCAAAGTGTCCTTTGGTTTCTGTTCTTCTCCTTCCCGTGTAATAACTCCTTCAGATTCCACTCTGTTCTATAATCCTGTTTCCACCGAATCCAACTAAGCTCCAAATTCAGGACCTTGTCGGTCTTGCCCACAGTTCTGACCACCATAGGTGTGGAAGAGGCTCTCAGGACACACCTGTGTAGTGAGTGTAAGCTCCGGGGGGACCCAGCTTATCGGCACCTTTGAGCATGGACTCTGGTGTGCCCTGTGTATATACCTCCCTCTAGGCTGTCATGAAGGGTTGTGGAGCGCTTGGACATGGGCATGGCTAGAACAAAATGACCCTCCACAGAACAGACTGGCAGAGTGTTGAAGCCAGCATGCAGAGCTGGGGAGCTAGGCCTCAGGTCTCATGGGTGGTTGGTGGCAGAGCGGCTAGTGGGCCTCCTGACCCTCAGGCATGTCCTCTGACCACAGAGCTCAATCGAACACTGATCTCAAGGCAAAGCCTCATCACACAGCATCATTAAGAAAAAAAGAAATAAGGGCGCCTGGGTGGCTCAGATGGTTGAGAGTCTGCCTCTGGCTAGGTCATGATCCCAGGGTCATGAGTCCTGGGATAGAGCCCCGCATCGGCTCTCTGCTCAGCAGGAGGCCTGCCTCTCCCTCTCCCACTCCCCCTGCTTATGTTCCCTCTCTTGCTGTCTGTCTCTCTCTCTCTGTCAAATAAATAAATAAATAAATCTTAAAAAAGAAGTGGATAATAAATTCTTATGTATTCGGAAATTGTTCCTCTCCTCCCTTCCTCTTGGAATTGATTCGTTTAGCTGGAAATAATGGACCTGAACTGATTTTTTGAGCACCAGGTCTAAATGGTAATTACTGTTCTTGTACCTTGTTTGTAGACTTCCAGAAGACCATAATACTTATTAAGAGGATCCTTTTCTCTCCCCCAGTTTTTTCTTCCCCCTTAGTGTTGAGAACTGAGGAGCCAGAAAATAAATGAGCTGGAAGAAAGAACAGTTTCTTTTTTCTAGGAGTTGTGTCATATTTCTAAAGGGCAGCGCTGTAAATACCGTACTCCCCTTGGGGAAGGAATCGTGCTTCAAGGACACCTCACTGGAGAACACACTCCAGGGAAAGAATGGCCGGTTCGGGACTCACGCAGTCATTGGCCAAATTCCTGCCTTCCCAGAATCTCGCTGACAGAGGCCCAGGGTCCCCTCATGAGGGTTTCTTGGTTTTGGTTTTGGTTTTTTGAGGCCATTTCTGCTTTCTTCTGACTTTTCTCAGATATTTGTGGCTCGCTTAATGACATTATCATTCAGACTGCTTGAAATCAGTCCATGCCTGTCTCTTGGTTCCTTCTTACATAAAGTAGTCTCCTATTTGTCCTCAGCTGGCCTCATGGTTTCGAAGGCAGCCCTCCCTCTGAGTCTCTCAGGGGTTAGCGAGCACTTCCATCCATGTGGCTGGGAGCACCTGGTGAGCCTTATAGAGGCGGCAGAGTGTCCCCGGGAGCTAGTCCCATGGTGACTCCTGCCCAGATTCTGTGGTCACACCGGAGAGGTCCCAGGTGACAGCTCAGAGACCAGCTCTCACACCACCTCCTGGGAGCTCTGGGGGCTCCGCTTCTGATTAGCTTTAAGACATTCTCTTGTATATCCCGCCTCGGCCCTGGCAGCCCAATGGCCAACGAAGAAAAGTCTGAAGCTGAGTAGCTGCCACTCCACTTTTACCCCCTCTGGTTCCTTTCCTGGAGCTTCCAGATCTCTGCCCTTCTGGCTCCAAATGCTCCCTACTAGTTCGGGCAGCCGAAGGACCGAGCACTCTCACCACTTGGACTGTTGCGGCCAGTTTTTATCACAAGCAATTTGATCTTTCCATTGTGCCCAGGCCCAGCCACTTCCTGCTCTCAGCTCTGCTTGGGCTGCCTCCTGCCGTCCGGCTTCACCCCTTGCCCCTGCCTGGGGGAGGACAGGTTCCCTAGAGGAAATGGGGAACATCATGACCCAAAGGAGTGAAGAAGGGGTGCCAGGCTGAGAACAGCACGTCCATGCACTTCCAGGAGGTGAAGGTTCGAAGAGATACAGCAGGGGAAACCTGAGCTGTGTCTGTTGCTCCAAAGCCCTCAGTAAAGAGTCAGCGGCTGTGTGGTGGCGGTGAGGAGGAGGGGGAGGGGGAAATGGAAGGAGCAGGAGGAGGGCTGGGCTGTGCTCTGTGCCTTGCATGAGGGCCGCCAGCTGGAGGCCAAGTGGGCTGTATGCCAGTCCTACCTCCCCTGTGTGCTCTGGCCCAGGCTTTGTCTGCTCCAAGGGCCGGCCCATTCCCACAAAGGCCCTGTATGAGCAGCAGTGGCCTTTAGGAAAAAAAAGATGTCTTTGTGTTGAGACACAAAGAGCTAAAATCCCTGAACTCACAAAGGCCAGCGCTGGAAAAATGATTCTAAAGTCTTGTAAAGGAATGCTGAATGGGAGAATGAATTTGTGGCTGGTGGGGTAGTGAAATGAGGAAGGGTTTTGGAAAATCACTTTCTAGAAGCCAAGAGCTATGGAGACTGTGTAGGTTTCCAAGTGGAAATCAGCCTAAGGCATTAGGGCCTTAGCTTGGGGCCCCAGGGAGACCCTGTCCTGGGCCGAGGGGAACTGAGCATGGACAGCAGAAGTCTAGGGGAAGGGAACTAAAGCTACCGAGCACCCAGTCTGCGCCATGCGCTCTGCACACACACTCTCATTTAATCCGCACGCAAACCCGCGAGCTGTGGGGACCCCCAAAGGGAGACTGGGAAAAGGGAAGTCACTTGCCCAAGGTCACTGAGCTGAGTGATGGAAGGACGGCTGCCCCCCATGCCTCCTGCCCCCCCCCTCACCCCTGTGAAGTGCTCACCGAGAGAGCACTCCCCACGCAGAGACCGGGACACGAAGACTCAGAGGGCTGGAGGCTTGCCCAAACTCGCTGGGCTGGCAGGGGCAGGGGCATGTTCGGCGGCCACATTGGCTCCATGATGTCTTTGTAGGAATCTTGCAGTCAAATTCCGCCTGCGGGGTGAGTCGTGGTCTGCGGAGATTTCAGTGTTTCATTTCTCATGTTGATGGGTCCTTTCTCACCGTGGCAACAAAATTTGTCAGATTTTCCTCCTTGTTTGAGAGATGCATCTCCACGCTGTTTATCAGGCACTTTTGTAGCAAGATACGTTCTCCCTAATTCCTCCTGGGGTTGACTGAAGTATGGGCTGGACCCATGTACTGGGGAGAGGTGTGTAAGGGGTGGAAGTTGGCTGCTGACGCCGCCCAGCCTCCCTTTACTGGCTCACCGGAGCGCTGCTGTCCAGGGACAGTCTGGCTCCAGGCAGCTGTCTTCAATGTATCCATCATCTTCTCTTTTAGCTCATTTTGCTGGTTTCACAATCCCTCATGGAGAGTCCAATTAAAATCTTGGGAGGAATCTGGGCTCTGTACATTGTCCTCAGTGGAGCAACTAAGAGCTGAAAAGAGTAAAATGGAAAGTGAGACAAAGCCATTGCTCAGGTTAGGACAATTAGAATTCAAGGCTTCTTCCTTGTATAAAAGAAAAAAAAAAAAAAACCATTATGCTGGTGGTCTCCATTAGAGAAAGAAATGTTTTATTAAATCATATGTAATCCTGGCAATTGCTTTCTACTGGAGCTTGAAGAGAGGCCTGGGAATGTTTCATCTCCCAGCGCATTCTTTCTCTCTACCTCCTTCCGACACTCTTTACTTGCTGCCAAGTTATTTGTGTCTGGTCTTAATGTTTAATTTTTGCTTCTAGATGGTATGTCCCTATATCTACTTCTGTGGACAGTTTGCAGTGGTTTGTATGCATGGAAGGTGTTCAATAAATGATGTAATATAAATACGTGATGGTTGGATGGATGGACAGACTGATGGATGGACAGCTGGTTGGATGGATGGCCCCTGATAGGCAGGTTGGCACAGGAAGAGTAGAACTTGTGGATTCAGGAGGGGAGGGGAAGAGGGGAGCTGATATCCATTGAACGTCTGTCCTTGCTAAACACTGTGTTTGGCACTTTATAACCATTTCAGTAATCATTACACCAATGCAGTCAGGTGGGTTGTTTTCTCATTTCAAGGTGTTTAATGCCCAGAGGGTTAAGGAATTTGCTTAATGGGACCCTCATCTAGACCAGTCTGAATTGGAAAACCCACCACACTCTAAAAGTCAACCCAGCACCAAGTGGGCACCAAGAGTTGACTTTCATGATGTTGTTTACCCAGTGCACTGACCCCAAAAGTATGTGGATGCAGATTGGTGGAGCAGGTTTGGGCATGACCGAGGGTCTGCTGTGGGAGTGAGCGAGGTGCTCGCCTCCCCAAGGCCTGGCTGACTGAAGTGTCAGCCCAGGAAGACTGGCTTCCCTCTGGTTCCAGAGGAGTCAGGACAGGTGTGGCCATGCCCTGAGCATACCTATCCTAGAATGCTGTGTGCCTGGGGGCACCTGGGGTTGGGGCACAGTTAGTTAAGCATCCGACTTGGTTTCGGCTCAGGTCAGGATCTCGCAGTCGTGGGATCGAGCCCTACTTCGGGCGGAGTCTGCTTCAGATTCTCTCTCTCCCTGCCCCTCTTGCTCACACACATACACTCTCTCTCTCAAATAAAGAAATAAATAAAAATCTTAAAAAAAAAAAAAAAGAAAGAGTGCTGTGTGCCAGCAGAGGTGTCCTTCTCCCCTCCCAGGTCCCCCAGCCCTGCCTTTCCCCGCAGACAGCCGACTGTACCCTTCTCAGTGCCTACTGCAGAGTGTTAGAGCTGAGAGCAAGAGTTTCCTGAATGGCAGGCCTCGGAGGAGGAGAGAGAGGAGGCCGCATTCTGCTAGCTGGGGGCTGGCTGGGAACACGTTTGCCAGGCCTGGCCTCAAGCTGATGTCACCGTCAAAGGAGACAGGGCTGGAAGCCAGCGGGCAGCAGGGTTGGGAGCCCAGACTATGCATTTGGTTCTGGAGATTGAATCCTTGGTGTGACTCCCCCACATGGTGGCCGTCTGCCTTGCGGGAGCATCCTGGTTCCAGAGTCTGTCCCGACCAGACCCGGTGGGCCTGTCCCTCACAGATGACCTGTCTTGTGGGTGGGGGTAAGGCTCCTGTCAGCAGGCCCACCCCGACGAACAAGCTGCCACGGTTACTCTGTCGTCTTTGAGGTGGAGCTTCTGAGCTTCTGACAAACCATAAAGCTACCCAGCTTTTGTGAACTCCTCACAGACCCCTCTCCCCACCCCTTGAGATACCAGTGTGGCCTACTGTTTCTTCCTTTAGCTTTGCCATCAACTACCCTCTGCAAGGCTTCTGTTATCAGTCATTTATTGGTGTGGGAGTCTAAGTGGAAACCACAGTATCTCTTTCTCTTATTTACACTTCAAGTCATTTACACTTCAAGTCATCTTATGGAGAAAAAGTTTGTCAGTCAAAGAATACTAATCCTAATTTCTGTTCATATGGCCTTCAACAGTAGACATTATTTTTTCACATATGTTGTCTTTCGGGGTGATTATAACCCTGTTTTATTTGCATCTCTGTGGGAGACTCATCTGCCTACCTGAACGCCTTGGCAGGCCCAGGCTGTTTTGGCACACATCTGTATGGGGACCCTCAGGAGTCCTTGTGCCCTTTGGAGTGGATGCTTGGTTCCTGGAACACATCCCCAAAATGGATGAAGAGAGCACCCCCTCCCCTCCACCAGGGAGCTGACGAGGTAGAGGAGAAAGTCCCCATGAGGTGGCAGAGGCTGAAGGCACTCGTGCTGGACCTTGTAATTCTGTGGGGAGAGGCATTTTTGGGTAGGAGTCTGTGTAGTGCCCTATGACTCACATTATCCCTGGCTCCTTGAGCAAGAGGGCTATAGGAAAAAGAGACAGCCAGCCCCTTTTGGAGACACTCTTAGAAACTGTAACACTGGTTGGGAGAGAACCCCTAACCCCCCAAAGAGTGGAAAACAAGATGTGTGGGAAAGTGATAAGGTGGAGGGATGTCAACAGTGGCCATGGGAGAGAAGTGTGTCGGCACCCCCCTCACTGCGAGGCATCGGGAAGGAGAAGGGACAAGATGTAGTGAGTCACTCGTGTGAACCCCTATCTGTTCACCTGGGGCCCTGATCCCTGGAGGGGCTGAAGCATGAGTAGCTGAGGTCAGTCATGCGGGTGCTCCATGCCCATGTGACTGACCCCCGACCCCAGTAAAACCCTAGACATCGAGGCTCAGCGGCGCTCCCCTTGCTGGAAGACTTTGTAGGTGCCACACATTGTGACTGGGAGAATAGGTGCCCTCCGAGCGAGCCCACCAGGAGAGGACCAGTAGGTGCTGCCGCTGGTTTCTCCAGGATTCGGCAATCTGTGCTTTTCTCCATCGCTGATCTTAATCTCTACCCTTCCTCTGTGATCAGCCACAAGTGTGGGTAGCATAGCTTTTCTGAGTTCTGTGAGTCCTTCGTTGAACCTGAGGGTGGTCTTGAGGACCCCCGACAAAAGGTGCCAGGACCTGAGCCCCATGTTTGTTTCAAAGGCCCTACAGCAGGTGGTCTCACCCGCGTTTGGCACCAAGAAGCTGGTGGGGAGTGTTACTTATTTTTCTTTAAGTGAAAGGGGGAGGAGATGCCCTGAAATCTCACCTCAGAGGCAGATCTGCTTCTGTTCTAGGCTTCCCCCCACCCCCCCCATCCTGCCCCGCCCCGCCCCGCATAAAACTGGGACGGCAAGTCACTTCCCTTTCGCCCTCAGGCTCCTCGTCTGTAACACGGGAGGGCAGGCTAAACCGTGGGGAAGGGTGGCCAGCGCAGGCTCTGGAGTTCGGGGGGTTGTTCTGGCAGCTCCTTCCCTTGTGTCCCTGGCCTCCCCAGTGCGCAGCGGGTGAGCTGGAGGGGGGACCGAGAGGCCGGCGATGCTCGGCTTGTGTTCCCACTGCGCCGAAGGGGGCACTGGGCTCTGATGGCAGATCTGTGTGGAGGTTCCGCAGCAGGAGCCAAGCTCCCGAATGGCACCGGTGGTGGAGCAGGGGGGCGTGAGCCCAGTCTGGAGTCCGCGCGCAGGCCCCACAGAGGAAGGGGCGCTCACTGCGTGGAGGCTGTGGGCGGAGAGGGGCTTTGATGCCGTCAGGGCAAGGGGGTGAGGGGCTGCAACGCCAGGAGAAGGCTGTGCCCTAAGACGTCTCCTGGCAGGAAAGCTCGATTCCACCCCCAGTGCTTCTGCGTTATGCCTGTTAATATGTTTAGAATGAACAAAACTGCCGTAATCATAATTTCCCCCCACTTTTATTATTTTGATTTTTAACCAGTGGAAAGGGAAATCCCTTACCGGGGAAGGTGAGGCGAGGATAAGTGGGCTGTGGAGGAGCAAATGTTCCCCGTTTCTGGAACAGAGAGACTCTCTAGCCAGTAGAAACCTCCCTCCAGCCCTCTTGCCTCAAGCTCTGGATGCTGAGAAGAGAATCTAGGGAAGTTGGAACATGGAAGAAGGAGACAGATTGAGAGACTCTTGCGAATCTTGGGGTGTTTGGTTAATAGTATCAGAACTGGGCTGGCAGAGACCCTGTCACATAAGCACTAAGTCAACGCTGGAGACAACATTTGTTAGAAGTGTAATAGGAGATGGCTGGAAATTTGTCTT
The DNA here is from genome assembly GCF_054177405.1 of Leptonychotes weddellii. Classification (NCBI taxonomy): domain Eukaryota; kingdom Metazoa; phylum Chordata; class Mammalia; order Carnivora; family Phocidae; genus Leptonychotes; species Leptonychotes weddellii. Next base: position 57,677,242 of record NC_138378.1, read on the forward strand.
TTTTTTTTTTTTTTTTTTTTTGAGAGAGAGGGGAGGGGCAGGGGCAGGGGCAGAGGGAGAAGGAGAGAGATAATCTCAAGCAGGCTCCATGCCCAGCGTGGAGCCCAGTACAGGGCTGGATCTCACGAACTTGAGATCATGATCTGAGCCAAAATCAAGAGTCAGATGCCTAACCGACTGAGCCATCCAGGCGCCCCAGAAATTTGTCTTTTAAAGGAAGGAATGTTAGGGCTTACATTCAGCTTCAGTCCTTTGAAGCCCGAAGTCAGGAAGGTGGATCAATGATGCCCTAGAATGGCCTTTTTTGCGGACTTTATCTGATGAATAGGGTCCCCATCTCGATCTGCTGGGAGCCCAGGCTTCTGCTTCCTTCTGATCCGTCAGAACCTTGTCTTGGAAGAGGCTCCACGGACAGTCATTTACACTTTAGTGAGAATATGTCATTGTACTCTCTGTCCCACAGATGTCTGCATTCCAAGACTGAACTTTCCCATGAAAGTTGCTACTGCTACGAAAGACATCCCAGCCCTCCGAGAGCAGGGAAGGAGTTATCCTGGGTCAAGGACAATGTTAGTTCACATTTTTTCAGTTGCAGGGTGACCTAACTCAGTCATAGACAAAGAGGGAAATTACTGGCTCGCACCAGTGGGAAGGAAGCTGAGGATCCTCCCAGATTTGGGGGAAGAAATGCAGGCGCCAGCCTCAGGGGGCACAGCTGGGCTAAGGCAGGCCTGCCTCTGCTTCCCTTTGCATAGAGGTTTCCTTCTCTCTTCCTGCAGGTTGATGCTCCCTGCAGCGGCGGCCGAGGGAGGACATCCACTGCCCCACAGTCCTTGCAGGCAGGATGTGGTGGACAGGCACTCAGCATCCATTCCACACTCTTTTTAGAGGGCTGCCCTGTATTGCAGAGACTAAGAGGCTGGAAGCTATGTTCCCCAGACTCTCTTGCAGCTACCGATCTGGCTGAGGTTTAGATTCTGCGTGTTAGATGCATTTGCACAAGATTTGAGAGGCAGATCAGAGGTAGAGCCTCTGCTTCCGCTGTTTGCTGCTGGCAGAGGGGTGTGTCTGATTTTTCTGGAGTGACTTCTTTGTCAGGGTGGCCTTTATGCAAACGGCTGCTTCCTGATTGTAGGAGAGGTAGCAACCCTCTTAGGGGCTTGGCTGCCTGGGTGTGTCTCTCCCCGAGAGTCAGTCCTGAGAGCTTCACCCAGAGTCTTTTCGGCTTTCCCAGTGACATACAGGCTATTTGATAGCCCAGGTTAAATACAAAGTAAAGCTCATTAGACCAAAAATAGAGTGAAAACAATGTACGGCCAAGCAGGAAACCTGATCCAGGACAGGGTCTGGGAAGGCTGTTCAGATGAGGTTTAGGGAGGAGAGATGGGTAACGTCTTTTAAAATCAAAAGACTGCAAATTCTGTGTCCCAGAGCAGGAAAGCAAAGTCACCTAGTGATGCTGACAGATGTGTCAGTTGTGTAAGCACAGGGGGACTGGAAAGGGCCTGCTGGGGGCTGGTGGCGCCTGTCTCAGGATTATGGGTCCAGGTGTCTCTCCCAAGCACATAAGACCCTGCGGGGGGCTATGGCACCAGGGCCCTGCAAACTCAGTTAGGCTGTCAGCGTCAGTGACCTCGGTGGCCAGGTCAGGGTTTATCCCCTGTAATAAATCTCACCTGCTTAAACCGGCTGAACTGGATTCTGTTGCATTAACTCGGCCCTGGCCGGGGCACCAGGCCTCGCTTGTAACCTACAAGAGGAAAGGGCCACTCAGTCACCCCTGATCCTTGGAAGGTCAAGGAGGTGCTCCCTGGCCTGGGCCATGTGCCCTCCCTTAGACCAATGACCGTGTCTGAAGATGTGGAACCAGGGGTGATCCGGCCTAGAGAGAGGGTGCCAGGTACTGTATGTAGGTGGTCTCACTCCCTACAGCCTCTTGTAGAGGAACTGTTGCAGGTGATGGTGACCATCTTCTGGTCAATGAGATGTCAGCAGAATGGCCCCAGGGAGGCCTAGGAATGCCACCTCCTGGGAAGGCTCCCTTCCTACTGCCTGCTGCTGGTGACACAGACGTGGGACTTGGAGGTGTGGCTGCCTCAGCACCTGAGGTGACCAGCATGAGGACATGCTAAACATGGCAGGTGGGAAGAGAGGAGGAGCCGGCCTTCCTGCCTTACGGCAGCACCTGCCACCAGACTCTGGTTATGTGAGTCAAATCATCCCCTTCTTCTGCTTCTTTAAGCTCCTCTCTATTGGATTTCCTGTTACTTGCAGCTGAACACGTTCCTAACTAACACAGGAAGCACCCTGGGATTGACAGGTCCACTAGACCACAGGGAGATGGGGTAGTTTTTCAAAAGGACAGGACAGGGGCATATTGTTCCCAGAAGAAGGGGACAGGAGAACGTCCAGGACAGATAAAGGCAAAGGCTCCACAATGTACTCTGATGGGCCTTCTCAACACCATGGTTTGTGCCTCCTGAGTGGAAGCCAGCAGGGCTGGGACCTGATGAAGAAGAGAAGGACTTGAAGAACCTGATCTGGAGCCATCTGAGGGGGAGGAACAGAGAGGATGGGGGTTGGGTAGAAGAGGTCTATAAACTCCCATGTTCACTGGCTGCTGAGATTAAATACCAACTCCCCCCCGCCCCCCCGCCCAGCCCCAGGGCGGCCCTGGAGTTGGAGCTCTCTGACCCTGGAGCTCTCTCGAGCAGCCCTATGTAACAGGCCTTGCTTGCTATCTGCACCGTCCAACATGGGAGCTATTGGCTGCATGTGAGTGCTGAACACTTGAAATGTGGTTTCTGCAACTGAAGAGCTGAGTTGGCCATTTAACTAAACTTAATTTTAAATTCATTTGAACGGAAATGGCTGTGTGTGGCTGGTGGGTGCTGCATCCGACAGGGCAGCTCTCCAGCACGGTCCTGTATTGGTCCTGGAGGAAGCAGAGACACGTAAAGACAAAGGCCTGGAGCTCACAGAGGTGCCCCAGGGTGGGAGTGTGTGTGGAAGCTGCAGTTTTCAGCAGGAAGCCGGCCAGCCTGCCACGGGCACGTTTCCTTCCATCCTGCATCCAGATGGCCGGTCCTGCTCAGTGCAGTCCACGGAGAAAGAAGGGACACAAATGGTCCATGTTGGGTTAGGCACTCGGCAGATGTTTGCTAAGTGTGGTTCTTGAAGGAATCCCCGTGGACTCCTTCTTTTCTCCCCTCACCCCCTGTTCTCCTGAGCCTCAGAGTGACGGAGCCCAAAGGTCCGGCCCTCACAGGGCTGACATGGACAAGGAGCCCCAGTGAGAGGGAGAGGCCTGCTGGCCATCAGCGAGAGGCAGCCACAGGGCAGAGGGGAGCCCTCATGGCCCCTCGTTGAGCGTTTCTTTAGTGATTCCATCAACATCCGTTCTGTGAACATTTCCCTCCAAATGGAGTAGCAAGAGGCCAGGGATATAATTTGCTTTGCCTAGACTCCAGTTCTTTTTTTATTTTTTGTATTTTTTAAAATTTAAATTCAATTAATTAACATATAGTATATTATTAGTTTCAGAGGTAGAGTTCAGTGACTCATAAGTCTTTTTTTTTTTTTTTTTAATTTTATTTATTTTTGACAGAGAGAGAGAGCACAAGCAGAGGAAGCATCAGGTAGAGGCAGAGGGAGAAGCAGGCTTCCTGCGGAGCAGGGAGCCCGATGCGGCACTCGATCCCAGGACCCTGGGATCATGACCTGAGCCGAAGGCAGATGCTTAAAGACTGAGCCACCCAGGCACCCCAAGGTTTTCTCATCAGTCTTACATAACACCCAGTGCTCATTACATCACATGCCCTCCTTAATGTCCATCACCCAGTTACCCCATCCCTCCACTACCCCTTCCCCCCTCCACTCCAGCAATCCTCAGTTTGTTTCCTATGATTAAGAGTCTCTTACGGTTTGTCTCCCTCTCTGATTCCGTCTTGTTTTATTTTTCCCTCTCTTCCCCTGCGATCCTGTTTTGTTTCTTAAATCCCACATATGAGATCGTATGATAATTGTCTTCCTCTGATTGACTTATTTCGCTTAGCATAATACTTTCTAGTTCCATCCACGTCGTTGCAAATGGCAAGATTTCAGTTTTTTGATGGCTGAGTAATATTCCACTGTGTTTATATATATATATATATATATATATATATATATATATATATATATATATATACCACATCTTCTCTATCAATTCATCTGTCGATGGACAGCCCAGACTCCAGTTCTTACAGCCAAGGGAGCACTCCATGTCCTTCCCTCTTTGGTCTTGTCACTTGCCACTGCTCATGGCTGGGACACTCCTGCCCCTCGTCAGCATGCTCAGCTTGGACAGCCTGCCTCTGAGGGCCTTTTCTGACGGCGGGGCAGTGGGCTGGCTGCCTCCCCCGGGTACTCCCACAGCCCAGGCTGTCCCGTAGATCTGTGGCACCCATCCTGCGTAACTGCGGTGCCCAGTCTCACGAGCCTGGAGGTCAGGGACAGTGAGGACTGTGCTGTCTTTCTCACCCATGTCTCTCCAGCCCCTGGGGCGCCTGGGTGGCTCAGTCGGTTAAGCGTCTGTCTTTGGCTCAGGTCATGATCTCAGAGTCCTGGGATCAAGCCCCACATGGGGCTCCGTGATCAGCGGGGAGTCTGCTTCTCCTTCTCCCTCTGTCCCTCCCCCCTGCTTGTGCATGCTCTCTCTCTCTCACTCAAATAAATAGATAAATAAAATATTAAAAAAAAAAATTCTGGGGCCATGTCTCTCCAGCTCCTAACAAGAGGGGGAAGGCTGGCCTTAAATTAGACAAGTTACTTACCCCTGTGACCCAGGACAAAATGGGGGAAAGTACCAAATTCCTAGGGTAGGTAAGGGACAATGAGATAAATATGCAAACTCTCATCCAAGGGCCTGGCTTGGAAAATATAAGTTCTGTTTTCTTATCTTCTCCTCAGGAGAACAGAAAGGTAACTGACCATAGAAGGGAGAGGGTTGCCAGTCCATTGGGCATGGCTGGCAGCGGGTCTAAAATGGCAGAAGAATCATAGGCCTCCCATTTGAAAAGAAGGTAAGGAGCACCTTGTGCAGGTAAATCCCCCGCCTGAGCTGATTACACAGCTGGGGCCCAGGGCCCGGAGAGACAGGAGGGTTGAGGGGCACCAGAAGCCAGGCCCCTCCCACGCCACAGCTGGTGAATGGGTCTTAGCTGGAAGCAGGGTAAGAGGACTCTTTCATTCCAGAAACACTGCAGGCCAGTGTTTTTCAAACTGCTGGGTGTGATTCATCAGGAAATCAATTTAACAGCTTTAACCGGCATTAAGACAAAACAAAAGAGAATGGAAAATAGGATACTGCGCGTCACTACAGTGCCATGAGACCTCTGGGGTTGGGGGAGAGAGAGTGATTTTGTAGATTGAGGTGGGCGGGGCCGTACTTGAGTGACCTGTAAACTACTTACTCAGCTCCAGGGACGGCACCCCAGGGAAAAGGATGACCCGGGGATGCTGTGGAGTTTGCACTATTATGATGGCACCACGGGCAGAAGCAATCATCTAGATGGAACCTTCTTCCCCGGCTGGCCCTGCAGAAGCAGTAAGGGCTACCTGGTCCCTCTCAGGGCAACCCTTTGCATTTGTGGAGAGCTGACACTTTTCAGTTCTCAGCCTCTCATTTACTTTTCGTAAGACTCCTGATGGGGGGGGGGTGTACATGGTATTATTATCCCATTTTAGAGATGAGAAAATTAAAGGATCTGAGCCAGCAGAGTGACTGCCAGATGCGGAACTAGATTTCAGGCTTCCTGGCTTCTAAGTGGGTGCGCTTTCCACACAATGACCAGAGTGCTCTGTGTTTAGAGTGTGGGTTCAAGACACTCCATTAGGAGTACCTGGGCACCTTCCACAAAACTCTGGTGTCTGCCTGAGCTCCTCCTAGGACTGAAATCAGGATCTCGGGCCGGGGGGCCAGAGGCAGGAGCGGGACAGGGGGTGGGGGTAGGTGGGGGTGGGAGAGATGAGGGCTGGGGAGTAGGGGTGGGGTAGGGCCTGGGCATCAGTATCTTCTCAAGTTGCCTCTGGAGAATCTTGTGCATCACCAGGGTTGGCAACTGCTACCACAATGGGGCCAAGTTTCCTCCGCGCCCATCTTCCCACCAGGCTCCGCTCTTAGAAACTGGCCCCACCCAATTGGGCCAAGCTGCCCGCGAGGTCCATTGGCACCTCCTGGCTCAGATGGATGTCACCATTGTGTTGCTGAGTAACGTCCCCAGGGAGCTGCTGCTGGGGCCCAATCTGAGGAGCTGAGGTCTCCTGGGGCCCCTGAGAGGAGGTGTGATCAGGGAGGTGGGGAGGCAGGAGGCTCTGACAGACAGACAGCAAACAGCTCAAAGGGGTGGCAGGCTGCATTTTATTCATCGTTAATTTCAACACCCTTCAACTCCTCTCTTGGAGTACTGCTCAGAAAAATAAATGTATTGTTTAAGAAACCCTGCAGACTTGCCCCGCATGCTCTAACCCCCCTCCTGAGAGAACACAGTAGCATAGAAAATGATCTGTAAAGCGAGGGGGAGCTTCCCTAGGGAGGGGGGGCGAGGAGGAAGAGGCTGAAGGAAAGGGGAGAAGGGTCTCGGGCCCGTGAGTACAGAAATCCCATGGCTTCTCAGCGCTTAAGGAGGTGCCTGAAGGTGCCAGAGCTGCTCCTGGGAGGGGGCACGAGTCCGGGCCCCGAGTCCGCGCGGAGGAGCCGGCCCTGGCTCGGGAATGGTCTCCGCAGCCCTTCCCCCACCCCGGGCCGCAGAGCGGGCCGCCTCCGGCCGCCCCGCGAGCAGCTGAGCAGCTCGCAGTACCGCAGCCCTGCAACAGAGAAGCCCCAGCGCCTCTTCTGGACTCAGAAGGGCCCTAAGCAGTCTGTCTGGCTGTGCTTTCCAGACAGTGTGCGGGTGGAATTGTGCTTTTCGTTTGTTAAAAAGGTAAAAAGTTACAGTAAGACGGAACCCGCTGGCCCACAGCTCCTGGGGCCGCCGCCACCTCTGTGGGCTTCCATCTGCCTCGGTTCCCCAGAAGCTTCTCCTTTGGCTGTGAGGCCTCAGCCACCCTCACCCCGGAGCACGCAGGAAGAGGGCGTCTGCTAGGAGGCCTGTCTGAGGGGTGGAGGAGCCTGCGTAAATTTAGCAGCTATCTTCCACGGTTTGGCTTGGGTTTGGACGCCGGCTTCTATGTAAAACACAGATTCAAATTCATGCAAAGTGTACGCGAAACTCCCCCAAGGTGGAGAGGAATTTTCCAGGCCCTAGTAGATCTCCAGGGAGTTAAAAATGGGAAAGCTTTCTTCTCAACGTGATCTAGACTGGGATTTTTCCTTGGGGAAAGGGGCTAGTAGCTCTTGGTAAGGCTGGTGTGTGTGTGTGTGTGTGTGTGTGTGTGTGTGTGTGCGTGCGCACGCGTGTAAGTACACATGATGCTGTGATGTGTGAAGCTCCTGGGCAAATGCCCAGGACTGTCTGGCATTTTCCACAAGCAGAGGGCCTGACACAGCCTGAGCCTTCTGACTTTTTCTCCAGGCCCCGGGGGCTCTGGCTTCGATCAGAGGACAGAGGAGCCTGACCACCTGGCCTCATTAGCAAGCAAGGACATCAGGGGGGGCTTCCCTACCTGTCTGCTCATCCCAGAGAAGTCCCAACTGCTCACTAAGACCCTGGCCTCTGTGTCACCACAGCAGGTGGCAAGGGCTGCTTAGAGCCCCAAAGCCCCAGCCCCAGAGAGGTGAGTATAGGCCTAAGGTGAGACAGCAATCCCAGGAGTTGGGGGGTGGGAGTCATAGACTGCAGGGAGCTACCAGCCGTGGGTCAAACTGGAGATCCCCACATGAAGGGAGAAGCCACAGCATCTAAGAGGATGGAGCCTTTGCTTAACCTGAGGTTCAGAAGAACCTGCACCAAAGAAAGGGTTTCCTATCAACATCATTATTCCCGAAATGATGGTAGGATCCCAGTCCTGGTATTCAACGCTCAGCAGGATGCCAAATAAGCTTGAGGCAGGGGTCTAGGCTCCAGCAATCCCCCTAACTTTGGGAGCCCGGCTTTTCCCCCCCAAGAAGCAGCCACTGACACTTGGGACACTGAGCTCTTCGGCCTGAGGTGAAGGACAACCAGGGAATGAATTTGGGTGGGGGGACTAGGGGAACATGGGCAAAAATACAAGCACGCCATGGGATCCTGAGCTACTTTTGTACGTTGGAGGGCTGGTGTTTCTCTGGGAGGTTGATGAGAGGGAAGGGTCCCTTCCCTGTCCCCATTAAGCCAGGCTTATGGCTCCTTCAGAAGCTTGCTCAAGCTGCTCACAATTGTCTCCTTCCAAAGGCAAAGCATAGAAGTGAAAACAGCTAAGGCTGCAGCATGAGCAATTTAAGATAGACTTTAAGAAGCACTGCTGACAGAGAAGACTGCCAAGGAAGGTTGTGAGGTTTTCTTCTCTGTAGGTGGGTCCTGCTCCCTCCCGTGGAGACACGGTTCTGTGCAGTCTTGTGCGCTGGTCAGTGGGATCCCCTGGACACCTCTTGGCCTGTCTAGCTCAGAGAACCTCGTTAGCTAGGTCTTAAGCTTCCTGTGCTGTTGCTGGGGCTCCCTTCACTGGGTTGACTGCTGTTTTGCCTGCTGTCAAGTCCTCTTGGTCTAGATGCCTCCATCATGGGGAAATCTCACCCCCTCTGTATGCTTCAGATCCCCAAGTTATTGCTCGTTGCCTGGGTGACACCTCTAACTGGATTCCTTTTCATCTTCCCTTCTCCTAGAGGGATGGGCGTGGCACTTAATTTCTAGGCCCTCCGAGAGAGCCTTGGCCCAGAGTGCGTGTGCGTCTCTCGGTGTGCTGTCACTGCAGTGTGAACGAAGCCATGGCTTGGGCAGGGCAGGCGTGCCACCAGCTGGCCTGAGCGCCGGTCCCGGTGACGCCTGAAGCGTGGCTCTCTGGAAGCCTACCCTTCAGGATTTAGCAAGACTGACCTCTCTCCTGGCCGCTCTGCCTCACTGGCCTCACCCGCAGATTAGGGCCTGTGTTGAAATCCCAATCCCAATCCCAATGAGCAATTACCTAGAGTAGCTAGAGAGTCATTCAGATCCCAACACATTTTCCCCTTCTGGTCATGAACTGGAGGGGGAGAGGGGAAGTTGGCATTCAAGCAGGACTCCTAATGCTGTGTGCATGTGTGTGCATGTGGGTGTGTGTGCATGTGTGTGTGTGTTCCAGGCACATATGCTTCCTTCGCTGCCGGGGAGGGAGATTTCACGGCTTCCCATGCCTCGCAGGCATGCGGTGTGAGGCGTCCTGCTGCTTTTCTAAGACTTCCTGGCAGAAGCTGTAGATACTGGTGGGTCACACCGTGTCTGACTAGACTCTGGCATTTGTCCTTGGGATCATCTTTTTAGATGAGGAAAATGGGCCGAAAGAGCATTGTTCCTTTACAGTTCAAGAACCCCATCCTTTCAATGAAGAAAGCATCTGACCTTCCTCCAAGTCAGGGACCCCTCTGCAGCAGAGGGCGGAGAACCGGTCCCTCAGCTTGAGGATCGTCCAGCGCAAAACTAATTCCAAAACCGCTTCCATCCACCCATTCCATCAGCTCCCCGCCCCCCACCTTCCTCCAACACAGACTATGAGTGGAGAAAACAAATTCACTTGACTATCAGTGGAGGCCAAACAGGGTTTAGAATGGGATCTGTCCCCAAAACATTATGGTCTCTGGAGCTAACTTCTCGGACATTTGCAGGATGGCTGCTGTGGGTTCCTGGTGCTGGGGAGCCCTGACTCAGAGGAGGAGAAGGGGGTTCCGGAGGCTGCACTCTGCACCCTTGGGGGGAAAACGAGCTGCTCAACGGCAGTTAAGAAACGAAATCCACACCAACAAAGCAAGATCTTGTCGGAGAAGACCCAGACATTCAAAATTAGTAATGAAAAGCATTCCCAAGGATAACGCTGGTGAAAGGAAGGAGGGTTGGGGGATTCTGAGATGGGCCCCCAGCCTCAGAGATCAGCTGGCTGAAGCAAAGCAGGGCTCCTGCAGCCTGCGTGCTCCCCTCCCTGCCGGCCACCCTGGGTTTCCGGCATTAAAAGTAGCTGCCCTGTGTGCTGTGCTAAATGCACCAACCCCAGGCTGAGAAAGGCCAGCTGAGCCCCTTACCATCCCAATTTCCAAATCTCGGGGAAATGCCACAGTCCGCAAGTTGGTGCTGTGTTTCATCTCATTGCATAATACTACACCATTCTCCGTGTGTAGCGGCTGTTCTATTTATATACATCGGTAGGCAACATATGGCTCTCCCCACCCCCACCTGTCAAAACTGTGACTACATCACTTCTGACGACCAGAAGGAAGCTGCTAGGCTGGGCCAGGATTCTAAATGCTGCGGAGGTAATTCAGAGCCATGAGAAGTTGCACCATATGCTTTGGGGTTGCCGGCTGCTTATGTGCATGGGGACGGGGTTTAGCCAGTCTGCAAAACCCAGGGATGGCCCTCTCCTCGCTGCGATATGCACCGGGTGAGGGTCTGGGGTGCCACTTTCTCTCCCTGGAGGAGAATCTGCCGGGGGCCACGGTTCTTCAAGAGGGGACCCACAAGGAAAACAGGCTCCCCCAAAACCTGCCCTGGATAACATCAGGCCTGGCCAAGTAGTATTTCTTTAAAAAAAAAAATTTTTTTTTTGGTTTGATTTTATTGGGTAAAGATTAAGAAAGCGCCAGCGTCTGAGAGAAGGAAAGCAAACCACGGCCGGCGGCACGCCAGCCTGCCGAGGGTCCGTGGCGCGGCCCGGCGGTCTACCTGGAGGCGCTGGTCTCCGCCAGCCGGTTGTTCATGATGCCCAGCGCGCCCACGCCGCCCGAGAAGCCGTTCTGGCGCGTGTTGACGCACACGCTGCGCGGGTAGCCGTTGGCCGTCTCGGACAGCTGTTTCTGCAGCAGCGCCAGCGACACCTTGTTAGAGGCCGTGAGGTCGCGCATGGAGATGAGCTCGCCCGACAGGCGGCGGCCCTCGGCGTCGCTGTCGCGGGCCGCGGGGTCGGCGCCGAGCGCGGCCAGGCGGCGGCGCAGCCGGGAGCCCGGCGTGATGGCGTTGCGCCGGGAGAGGGGCGCGCCGGGCGCCGGGCAGCAGCGCGCGCAGCAGCGGCAGCTCAGCTTGCGCAGCATCCAGTTGAGCACCTGCTTGATGAGGATGGAGATGACGTTGAAGAGCGAGTAGATGCAGCACACGCCGAGCAGGATGAAGAGGAAGTTGCCCAGGCGGTAGAGCCCCTGGTTCCGGTAGGCGGCGTGCTGGCTGCTCACCAGGTCCCCGAAGCCGATGGTGCTGAAGGTGACGAAGCAGAAGTAGAGCGAGTCCACGTAGTCCCAGCCCTCCACGCTGGTGTACATGGCCGAGGCGCAGCACGACAGCAGCACGGCGAACAGGCCCAGGATCAGCAGCACGTGGTACACCGAGGGCTTCCAGCCCGCCAGGCAGTCGGCCTCCGAGAGCGCCGAGCCGCGGCGGAAGGTGGCGGGCAGCAGGCCGCTGCGGCGCAACTGGCGCTCCCGGCAGGCGCGCATGATGAAGGCCAGCAGCGAGATGATGCGCTCCAGGAAGAGGTTGAAGAACAGGATGGTCCCGGCGCAGCCGAACAGCCCGTAGGCGATGAGGAAGGCCTTCCCGCCCACCGTGGCGGGGGTGGTCATGCCGAAACCTGCGGAGACAGGGCAGGGGTCAGCGAGGCCCTGGCTGGGCGGGTGGCGCCTGCTGGGCGGCAAGCCGGGCGGGCCTACGCAGGTGCTGCGGTGGCTTCCACCCTGAGTGGCTTCACTCAGAGGAGGGGAAACGGTGCTTGGACATTTCTCTCTCCCTTGGCACTAGGCATGATTCCAGATCGGGGCAACGCCTAAACTGCTGGAGGAGACACAGCCCCTGGTCTTGGGGATCTGTAGATTGAAATGGGCGGGGCAGGATAGTCACTAGGAAGGACCCCTAAAGATGCAGGAAATGAAACCACTGAGATACCTACAAAGCTACAAAGAGATGTTTTGTTTTGTTTTTAAAGGTAACCAATGGCACACATGGGCCTACTTAGGACCGAATTCCATAAAGGCTTCACTTTAACGGGGATTATTAGGGACCAGGTAGAGTGTGTTCAGTCCAGGCAGCTATGTGCGATGCTCTCTGAAAGAGGGTTTATGAAACTGACAAAAAGATTGTTTGAGAATGAGTCCACATACTTCAGAGAGTGAGCTGGCTCTGTCGTTGAGTGTCCGACTTGGGGCTCGATCCCAGGACCCTGGGATCATGACCTGAGCTGGAGACAGCCGTTTAACAGACTGAGCCACCCAGGCGCCCCTATCAACCCACTTCCGTAGAAGGCTTGATTTCCCACCGGCGCGCGCCGGCCCCTGCCATCCAGGGCAGCGCAGCTCTGCCCCTCCCACTGAGCTCTCAGCCCACTGCCGCTGTGGTCTCCTCGTAGGACCCATGGTTGCCTCACTCTGGTTATAGAGGGCGTTTAGTCTCTTGGCACAAAGAGTCACTGCTGCTTGGAGCCTGAGCTGGAAATGGATCATCTGTCTGAGCAGTCCCGTGGCACCTTTCAGCCCCTATGCAGCAAAAGTTCAGGGGCATCCTGTGACGTTTATGGCCCAGGTCAGGAGGGCTGCCTGTGTGCTGCTAATACTAGTGCGAGAGCCAGGCCTGGGAACTCGGTGGAGAAGAGTTCTGTCTCCTTTGGCTTACTATTTCCTTAAAAGAGCCAGAGAAAAAATTGTTTTCAGTAATTCCTTAAGCCGATACACTAATCATCCTCTAGGTTCCCTGGAGGAAATCTCAATTGCCTAACCACGGCCTTCATCTTATGCTTAAGGACTTAAGTTAGGAGAAAAGCTTATGACGATACCCAAGTTGAAGAAGATGAATTATATCCCTAGATTCAGATTTTGGCCACAAGAGAGGAAAAACAAAAACACCAAAACCATACTAGCAGCGTAACCAATTTAATAGAGGGATTTTTCCACACTTTAAAGCCAAACCCAAGGGGTGCCTGGGTGGCTCAGTCGGTTAAGCATCTATCTGCCTTAGGATTGAGCCCTGCGTTGGGCTCCCTGCTCAGTGGGGAGGCTGCTTCTCCCCTCGCCCTTTGCCCCTCCCCCGCTCGTGCTCATGCTCGGGCTCTCTCCCTCTTCCTCTCCCTCTCTCAAATAAATAAATAAAAATTTTTAAAAAATCTTAGGAAAAAAAAGCCAAACCCAAGTTCTTGAATTCACAAAGAAATCAGCTCTGAATCCATATGGTTATATGTGGAGTGAAAGTGTTTGTTATTTATGTGTCTGTGAGCACATTTATATGAAGTCCTAGATCGATGACCCAAATATCCAGCACCATACCCAAGTCACGGTCTATTCATACAAGGAAATAGACAACAACGAGAACGCATCAACCACAGCTACATATTCATAATATGAATGAACCTCACAGAAAGAATGTTAAACGAAGAAGCTGAACACCTTCTGTATTATTCCATTTATAAAAAACTCAAAACCGGGCGCCTGGGTGGCTCACTCAGTTTAGTGTCTGCCTTTGGCTCAGGTCATGATCCCAGGGTCTTGGGATGGAGTCCCACATTGGGTTCCCAGCTCAGCAGGGAGTCTGCTTCTCCCTCTGCCCCTCCTCCCTCGTGCTACTCGCTCTCAAAAAAAATCTTTTTTTTTAAAAGATTTTATTTATTTATTTGACAGAGAGAGACACAGCTAGAGAGGGAACACTAACAGGGGAAGTGGGAGAGGGAGAAGCAGGCTTCCTGCTGAGCAGGGAGCCCGATGTGGGACTCGATCCCAGGACCCCGGGATCATGACCTGAGCCTAAGGCAGATGCTTAACGACTGAGCCACCCAGGTGCCCCTCAAAAATAAATCTTAAAAAAAATGCAAAACTAAACTATAGTAATTTTTTTAGGGATGCATTCTTGGTTGGTAAAATTATAAGAAAAATCAAGGAAGTGGTTTTTTTTTTTTTAGTTTTTATTTATCTGAGTAATCTCTACACCCAACACAAGGCTCGAACTCATGACCCCAAGATCAAGTGTTGGATGCTCTCCCAACTGAGCCAGCCGGGTGCCCCTGCTCCTTTTTTTAAGTTTTTATTTAAGGGAAGTAATTCCAATAAAAGTCGGAATTGGAGTTTCCTCTGGGCATGGCAGGGGGTTAAACGGGAGGGGATACAGGGACCTCTGGGGTGCTGGAAATATTTTGTTAATCTGGATAGTGGTTACATGGGTGTTGTATAATTATCTGTGTGTTTCGTAAGGGTTTTTTTTTTTTTTTTTGTACTCTCATAAGAAAAACTGTAAAAAAAAACTAGACTCTTAATGGTAAGGGACCTTAATTCTAATCCACCTCTCACTGTATAGGTGAGGGAGCAGGGGCAGAGGGGACATGACGTATAGCTTTTTGGGGATAGATACCATACATGTGTCCTGGCTTCTAGCCTGGTGCCTAGACCATTCTACCGGACACTGCCTCTACACACTGAGGAAAAACAGCACCTCTAATAGGGGATCCCTTTGTTAGATTCTGGAAGAAATGGAAAGTCCTGAGCCTGGAAAATTAATACTTGCCTGAGAGAATATTGAATGGGATTTTCCCAATCTTGAGGTTTTTTAGCTGAAGTTTCAAAGCTAAGAGTGACATGTGGTATGTTATACCCTATTTGAAAGAGAAGTTCTAGATACATCCATGCTGGATTAGCAGAAGACCAAAACGGGTCTGGTTATTTAGCACACCCCACCCCACACCTCCAGGCTATATGGAAAGGCTAGAAGTTATCCGGGGGTAATGGGAGATGGTCATGACGCAGCAGAGCTTCTGTAGTAGAAGGTGCTGTGCCCTCCCGCACCCACCCCCAGGGCAAGGGATGGGGGTGCGGTCAAGAGCACCTCAGGCTGCAGCAGAGAGCGGGCAGCTCACCTCCGGAGGCTAGCCGAGCCAGGGACACAGGCAGGCCCAGCCAGGGTCACTGGCTGCAGTATAGTGACGGTTTGGGGAGAGCCGGAGGCATTTCCTAGAGTCTGAAACTGTGCTGGAGAGTTCTCTGGATGGGAGGCTGGCTGGAGCAGGCCACGCAGGCAGGGGTGGGAAGGGGGAGCAGTCCGCACTGCCAACGATGCTTGTTGCGTCCAGGGTGTGTGAGAGTGACACGGTGGAGCGGAAGGCAGCCAGATCTGAAGAGACTCTTGCTGCCGGACGGAGGGGCCCCTAGCAGTAAGAGGCTAAGGGGCAGGGTGCTGGGGCAGCGCTCCAGGTCCTCACAGGCAGTAGGATGGAGAGGGCATGCCCACTGAGGGAAGAGCGCAGGGCAGTGGTCTCCAAACACCCAGAGAGGGGCCCCATGAAAGGGCCCATCTGTCCCAACAGTGGCCATGGCAGCACCACCAGCAATAGCTAAAGAAAGGTTATAGTGGGCCCAGCGATGTCAGACCAAGAGCGAACAGATTGGCCCTCCCGCACTGCAGGCCCCTGAGCTGAGGGCCAGGCCTGAGCGGGCGGGAGAGGTGGAGCTTTGATTAGAAGTGAACTTGGGGGCGCCTGGGTGGCTCAGTGGTTGAGCGTCTGCCTTCGGCTCAGGTCATGATCCCATGGTCCTGGGATCGAGCCCCGCATCGGGCTCCCTCCTCGGGGGGAAGCCTGCTTCTCCCTCTCCCACTCCCGCTGCTTGTGTTCCTGCTCTCGCTATCTCTGTCTCTGTCAAATAAATAAATAAAATCTTTAAAAAAAAAAAGAAGTGAACTTGAAGACTGGATTTAGATTGGACTGAGCTCAGACTGGATATCTGAGACTGAGTTTCAATTTTAAAGCGGCTGGTACTTAAAAAAAAAAAAAGACTAGTTGGAAAACTCCAGCATTTGCCCAAGATGTGAAGGGATCCAAAGGGAAGTTCTTTAAGACAGCAGATGAAGAAGAGGCCATTTCCCGGGTCAGCCCATTGAATAAACTGGTTCCACCTGGATTTGCTCCCTGCAGGGAAGGCCACCCCCCGAACCCCCTCCAGCGCCAGCCCTGCAGGCCTCCTAGCTTCATCTCTGCAACAGCAGTGAGGGAGGCACACCCCACTCCACAGACAGGAAACCGTGGACCAGGGGGTTAAGTCGTTGCCAAGGCCCCACAGCGTGGAAGGGTAAGCTGAGACGGAAACCCAGGTCTGCCGGGGCCCACCGTCCACGTCCTTCCCACACTGCCTTCCGAGGGCACTGTGGGGCCTCCATTCCTCCTAGAAAACCTAATTTCCATCCTCCAGGGCTGGCAGCCAGGAGAGCGCTTTCACATGGGGAGGCTGACCCTCAGTCACGACTCCTGTCCCCAGCAGTCCTCTTTTCCCTGGTGGCTCTCTTTCCACTAACCATTGCTGGGGGGAGGGGCCACTGCTCCTCCTTAATGTTCCCACCAAGGTGGACTCTTCACCCCTCTTGTGGCGCAGTGAAGACAAGCATGGCTTTATAACCAGACTCAACCCCAGGGTTGGTTAGGGACAGCAGGAGGAATGCAATACCGAGGGGACCTCTACTTTTGGCTAAAGGTCGGGCTGACTGCCCACAGGCAGGGGACTCATCTGCCCCTTGGGTCCCTCACAGGACTGCCCCTACCTGACCTACCCCCCTGAGTCAAAGGCCATGCCCTCCATCAGGAGCATCCTCACATTCCTCCAAACTCCCGCATGTCTGGCTTTCTGGCCCCTCTCTGGAGCTGGATATCTTTTTTTTTTTAACAAAGATTTTATTTATTTGACAGAGAGAGCACGCACAAGCAGGGGGGAGGGGCAGAGGAAGAAGGAGAAGCAGACTCCCTGCTGAGCAGGTAGCCCAATGCAAGGCTCCATCCCAGGACCCCGAGATCATGACCTGAGCAGAAGGCAGACACTTAACCGACTGATCCACCCAGGTGCCCCTCTCTCTCTCTCTTTTTTTTTTAAGATTATTTATTTGACAGAGAGAAAAAACATGAGCAGGGGGAGGGGCAGATACAGAGGGAGAAGCAGACTCCCTGCTGACCAGGGAGCCCAACATGCGGCCCGATCCCAGGACCCTGGGACCATGACTTGAGCCCAAGGCAGACAGTTAACCCAACTGAGCCACCCAGGCGCCCCTAGAGCTGGGTTTCTTGTTGAGGATGTCTCTTCCCTTGACGATGGGACTGAGAATGAGATGACTTTCCTCACCAACCTTCCCTGAGGGGGTGTGGCCTTATCCTAGGGCCCTATAAGGCACAGCACTAGATATGCTACTGGGAGACCAACATCCACCCATTCACTCCTTCAGCAAACACAGTTTGGCAGGCTTTGTGCTAGGCTCAGGGATATGGTGGAAAACCACACAGAGGCAGTTCCTGCCCTCATAGAGTAGCTGGGCTGTCTTCTTAGAGGTTTTGTACTGACTTCTATTCCCCTGCTCCCGCAGGCTCACCCCTGGGCCGGGGCACAGCGTTGCCCTGCTGCCCCCACATAGAGGCTGGGCCAGAACTTGTTCTGGGGTCTCCTCATGGCCATGACCACAGGCTCATAATGGTGCCAAATGCTTGATTGTCTGCGGGACCCTCCTCCCAGAAGGAAGGGGACAGACAGGTTAGGAGTCTCTCTGGCAGCACAGACGGTACCCCAATCAAGTGTCCCTCTCACCAGCCCTATTCCTGAGGTCTGGCTCTGTGTCCACTGTACCTCCTTTTGCTTTCCTACAGACGACACTGTCTGCTCAGCTCAGGAGATAGGGTGGAGGTGGCATTTTACCCTCCTTCCCCCATTCACACCCATAGACTCAGAGCTCTGGGGGGTGGGAGGGCGCTGAGGCCTTGGGGTCAGGCTTCTTGCTGAGGGCTGGGGGGGCGGGCAGGGGGGCTGTCTCTGCCTGACTCTGCTGTCTAGCCAGGTGCTTCCCAGAGGGGAGGAGCCGTCTCCCCCAAGCCCTGGCAATCTGTGGGGAGCCAGGCTGGCCCTGGAGAGGGGCCTTGAAGCCTCAGCCAGAGAAAAGGCAAACCCAGCCATCCTGAGAGTCCCTTCCTTCCCCCACTCACACCCTGCAGAGGCGTAATCTGTCCCTGGGTTCGCACCAAGCCTGCTGTTTTGTTTATGCCACAATTGATCTGCAATCCCAGTTTGCAAAGAGCAGACACTTGGGGGCTTTATTATGCCACTTTGACAAAAGCTGTGAAGCTCGTTCCCACAGCCTGTCTGGTGCCGCCTTCGCAAGTGGGGCCCTGGTGACAGGGCCTCTGGAGTTCAGCTCAAAGAGGCTGGAATGGAGATGGGGAGACCAGTACTGATCTGTACCGGGTGCTCCTGGCGGGCAGCCTCTGGGCTGGACACTGGACACATATCCTCTCATCCAACCCCTCCAACCACCCTGTGAGGGAGGCATCATCAGCCCCAACAAGGACATGGGCTAAGGGAGCTGAAGGTGGTCGGCTGAGTTCCAGTTTGTAAGTGACTGAGCTGACCCTGAAGCCCTTTCCGCTGGGCCAGACAGAGCGGAAGTCTTTGCTCTTCACCTGGGGAACATTTTTCTGCTGGCTCTACAGTGTCAACTTGGAGAAGGGGAGATATAATTTATAGCCCAATCCAGTATACTTTTGAGAGTAAAAGGGGCACTAGTAATAATTACCTCAGGACAGCATGTAGAAACCAGGGCTGATCCAAGCAATTTAACATTTGTTAAAATGCAGATTCTAAAGCAGAGGCCAGTTAGCTCAGTTGGTTAGAGGGTGGTGCTAATAAAAATGCAGATTCCAAGGCAGGTCCCACTCCAGAGGTTTATTTTGTGGGTCATGAAAAGGGTGCAGGAATCTGCATTTTAACAAATGTTCCCTGATGATTCTGATGCAGACGGACTAAAGCCCGGTCTTTAAGAAACAATGTTACAAGATAGCCCTGAATGCCCTGCTGGTCTGAATCTGCCCGGTTTCAAATATTTTGATTTATATAATTTCTTAGTTTCTTTTAAAAAATGGTTTTATTGAGGTATAATTAATATATAAAATTGTAAGATATTTAAAGTGTATATTGTTGATTTAAATTTCAAGTGGCCTTCAACACTTGCGGTGGATATTGTAGCCGTCTCCTTAACCGCACCTCCCACCCCCAACGCCTACATGAGGCAGCAAGGCCACTTGAAGAACTGACCCAAGTCCAGGGGCGGGCTCCACGGTAGTCTAGCCAATGGAGATGACCCGCCCCTTACTGTGATTGGCTCAAGGATGGACAGGCCTAAACCAATCAGTGCAGGGCATTTTTCGATCTCCAGAGCTGGGTGTAGGAACGGGCGTGTGACCCCATTCAGGCGAATCACAGATGAAAGAAGAGTTTCTCCGATGGGTTTTGGGCAGAAAGATTGTCACTCTAGAGTTGCCCTGGATGTGGAGGGAGCGGGAAGGAGCCCCAGGAGTGGCTGGTAGCCATCTGTGGCCGTGAGGTGGAGCCAGCCTTAGATGAAGCCGACAAGGCAGGAAGCCAAGTGGAGGCAGCTGAAAGAAATGAGGCCTTCAGGACCCCAATGAGCGGTCAAATCAAGCTGGCCATGCTGCCCAGCCTACCTCTGGATTTCCAGTTGCTTGAGCCCATAAACCTCTTTTCCTGCTTACACCTTCCATGACACACAAAAAAACACCCTCCAACTAATGTGATGGTGAAGGGCCTGGGCGAGCAGCTCAGGGTCCAGGAAATAGGACCACACCTGAGCTCAAAGGTTTGACCTCTGCTGTGGCCTCTATGGGCCAAGTGTGAAGCAAGTCACTACCACGAACTTCTCTGAGCCTCCATTTCTTCATCTGTAAAATGTAAACCTCCCAATGTGAACGCTCTTTGTAAACTGTAATAGAGTATGCGCAAGTATGCTCCTCAAGATGATAAAACAGACTTAATGGTGGTGGGGAGAATTCCCAAAATTAAAAAGTGGCTGAACGTGAAACAAGTTTATTTATGGCAGGACTTTTCAGAGCACTTACTGTGTTACCGTGATTTATGAATCTGAGGGGGCTGTGCTAACACTATCCAGTGTTCCCCATACTAATCTGACCACAGATTGTATTTAATTGCCTCTGGTGAACTTGAGTGTTTCAAAGAATAACCTTTGGGAAGTGCTGCATTCTACCCTCATGAAGACTTCAGGCTGAGACATTTTAAAAAATGCTTGAGGAGTACCCACATTTTTCAATAGTCACCGTGACAATGCAGTGCCTAGAATAGCCCCTGCTACGCAGAACGTGCTCGAGCTAAGCTTGTCGAGTGAATAAATAGACTCTCCCTCTGCTTGTTCAGAGCAGTGATTCTCAAACTAGATTGCCTAGGACCCACCTGGGGATCTTGTTGGATTCTGGGGCAGGGCTCCTGATTCTGCATTTGTAACCTGGCTTCAGGTGATGCCTCTACAGCTAGTCAGTGACTTTTACCTTAAGTAGCAAGCACAGATGACGTACCGCATGAATTACCTGCGGGGGCCTGTCTCCACAATGAGACTGGAATCCCTCGCAGGTGGGGCCACATCATATCGGCTATTTGGAACTGTGTTTCTCAGGTTTGAATCCTAGCTCCACCACTCCCAGGCTGTGTGTCTTTAAGCAAATTAATTAACTTCTCTTTGCCTCAATGTCCTTATCTGTAAAATGCAGATAACTTAACTACCTCAATAATTTTTTGTATTGAGTTAATATATGCAAAATACTTAATGCCTAGCACATTAGGAAGCCCTTAATAAAGATTTATTATTAATCTTTCTGTGCTCTACAGTGAACCAGGGAATCTTATGTAAAGTAGGCATTGATAGTTATTTGCTGACCGAATGAAAGTAAAAATTTTAAGAACCTCTCAAGCATGAGAGTTAACTATCAGTGGGAAAGCAGAGGGGTGGGGTGGGGTCAACAGGCAAGGATGGGCAAGGCCTCATTAGGGTTGCCAAATAAACTACAGAACTCCCAGTTAAATATCAAATCACTTTTTAGTATAAGTGTGTCCCAAACACTGCATCAGGCACACTTGCGCTAAATGATTCATTATTGGGCACCTGGTTGGCTCAGAGGAGCATGTGACTCTTGATCGTGGGGTTGTGAGTTTGAGCCTCATGTTGGGCACAGAGATTACTAAAAGAAATAATAAAATAAAAAAATGTTCTTATATTTTAAAAAAAGGGGAGGGTTATATATTAGGAGCGCCTAGCTGGCTCAGTCGGTACATCATGCAACTCTTCATCTCGGAGTTGTGAGTTCGAGCCCCATGTTGGGTGTAGCAATTACTTAAAAATAAAGATTTACTTTAAAAAAATTCATTATTTATCTGAAATTCAAATATAACTGGGTGTCCTGTATTTTTATTTGCTCAATCTGGTGACCCTACCCATGGCTGCTTGGCACAGTTCTCTGGGAAGCCTTTCCCAACATCCTCATCTCATTTGATCCTTTCTGACTGGCTGGAGGAAGGATTAACAGCCTCACTTTAATAATCAAGGAACCTGAAGCTCACTGGAGGCTGGCCTTACTCAAGGTCAGGCTAGCAGCCAGGCCCTCCCATGCCCTTCCCTCTCCAAGCAGGGAGCAGGGGGAGATTCCAGGTGGGCTGTGGGGTGAGGGGTCCGACTGCCGTGAGGCTGCTCTGTGGCTACAGCTAAGACACTGACTCTCAGGGAGAAGGAGGGCGGCTCCTCCTTGGAGGAAGGCTG
Organism: Leptonychotes weddellii; assembly: GCF_054177405.1. Lineage (NCBI taxonomy): Eukaryota > Metazoa > Chordata > Mammalia > Carnivora > Phocidae > Leptonychotes > Leptonychotes weddellii. Next base: position 57,698,931 of record NC_138378.1, read on the forward strand.
AACCCTTGAGAGGGCATCAGGCTATCGGGCCAAAGAGACTTCCCCGGGACACGAGCCCCAGCCCTGGAACCTTGGGGCTGCCTATTCATCCAGCTCTAATCACTACCCTGAGGCCGGGGGAGGGGGGCAGGGGAACAACTCACCAGCCTGGGTAAGCACCATTTTGGGAGAGCTGGGGCTGGAAAACTCACTAAAGCATTCCGTGAGGAATAAAAACGTGGCAGGGGCTAATAATAGCTGACATGTACTGAGCCCTCACTACTTCTGGGCCCTGGGCCAGGACTTCAGGTATATCCATGCATTTCATCCTCACGACGACTCCGTGAGGCACTGGGTTTCATTCATTCTAAGTCACAGCTTTTTTTCCTTGAATTTTAACATGCCTGAAACCAGGATGCTTCTTACAATGATGACCTGACAGTTTATTTGGCAACATTTAAAATTCTTAATGGCATACAATACTGGTGCATTTATAATCGATGGTGCAGTTATAATCTCAGATGGGATGAACCACAAGTGGGATGTTATTATCATTCCCATTTCTGAGATTAGCAGATGTAGTCTCATTTAATGAAGACTCTGAAGTTAAATAACTTGCCCAGATCACACAAGTGGCAGAGCCAGGATTTGAGAGTGGAGGAAGGAGCTTGCGATGTGCTAAGGGAGAGAGTCAAGTGCAGGGGAGTTCGGAAGAAAGAGAGGTAGGTTGCTTTTGGCTGGAGCAGCAGAGCTTCACTCCCGGCTGCACGAGAGAATCACCGGGGAGACTTAAAGCTGTCCCCAGTGCGCAGGCGCGCCCACACCGCGCAGGTCAGAATCGGGGCTGAGGTCCTCCGGCTGGAGGGTCTGGGAAAGACTGACGGAGGAAGGCATCTTTGTCCAGAAGGGTGGTTGGGGTTTCGAGAGGGAGGAAGTAGAGGCCCGGCCTTGAGAAAAGCATGCGCGCTGGAAGGGTGCCGGGCAAAGGGCCGGGTTGCGGGGGGCTCAGCCTGGCCCCCAGACGGTGTCCGGTAGCACTCGCCTACGGAGTGCGTGACCGTGTGGAAGAAGGAAGAGGACGATGTGGGAGAACTTCCCATCCACCTTGTTCTCAGGCTGAACTTTATGGGAGCGTTGTGGGAGTGAGGCCTCTAGAAGTTTCTCCAGCATCTGAGCCTGACATCTGGCAACATGCCGTACCTTGGACAAATTTACGGGCTCTGGAAACCTCAGGCTGCATGAGACAAAACTGGCGAGTCTCCATTCCCGTTCCTGCAGGCTTGGGAAGGGCAGGTCACCTTTCTTGGAGAGCTGGGAGCAGGGACTGTGGCGTCAGGCTCTTGCCTCACTTGCTAATGGGGCAACATGGACATGTTACCCCTCGTAAAGGGCCTGCTGACTGCCTACCTCGGAAGGTTATTGTGAGCAGTCAGTGGGGAGGTGGTTCCCCCAGCTTCCCACAGTGCCTGGGGCCTGCTGAGTGCTCGCCAAGCAGCAAGCTTGACTGGCAAACAGCACGGGAGAGGCACGGTCCCTCCATCACAGCTCAGGGGCATCAGGTGAAACGTGCGAGCCAAGGGCCAAGCCGTGACTCGAAGTTTCGGCAGCCAGAAAGAGCTCCCCATCTACACACGGCGGACCCGACGCTCCCAATGAGTGCTTGCACCTCACCGGCCTCGGTTTGCTCACGGCTCCAGGTGAGTGGCAGCACGCCCTGCGCGGGGCGGGAGGCCCGGCTAGAGGCCCGCACGCCTTTCCCGTCCCCACTTCCGGCATGGCCACGCGGCGGGAGGCTGGGGACGAGGCTGGCGCGGCCCTGCTGTATTGGTTGGCGCTTGTGGGTTTGTCTAGATGGCAAACTCCATGGCCCGCTTCCCGAGGACGGCAGCCCTTGGTTCCCTTCTCTCCACGGCCGAGCGTGGGGTGGGGCTCACACTGGACGCTCGGTGACTCAGGACAAAGTGGCACCGCTGGTGAAGCATCTGGGGAACGTGGGCACCTCCTCTCCCGCGTGCTTTTGGCTTGTTCTGGGGAAGGCTTTGGGGTGACCTTTGTCTGAGGAGAGCAGGTGGGGGTGGCTGAGAGGGCAGAGGGCTAGGAAAAGAGGACTGGAACCCCCCCCCCCCGCCCCGCTCCCCCAAACTGCAGGCTGATGATGTTTCACATTAGAAAACTTTTGGTAAACTGTGAGCAATGGGCAAGTGACCCCAAGAACTGGTCGTGAACCTTGGCACGGCTTTCCTGGCCCGCCGGGGCTGACTTGAACCTCCTCCTACTCTGTGCTGCTTCTGTGGGATTAAGGTGTTCTCTCCTCACCAAAAATCATTCAGCAAAATGAGTTCTTAAAAGCCAGTTAACTACTCCTGCCTCTGGGTAGCTCCCGCTTAACAACCTCTCCCCGGCAGCAGCTGTCAAAGCCGGGCCCCGCGGGGAGATGAGTCATTTACATGGAGCCTGTCCTCCGTCCTGCCCCCCAGATCTGTCCCTGCCTCTCTGATGACTAATTCTTCTCAGGGATGAGATCACTGCCCCTCCTGCCCCCCCTCCCCAAAGAGCAGAGCCCTAGCCTCAGCCCAGGGCCGGAGGGGGAGGGGCGGGGGAGGAGGCGGACTCCAAGGCTAGGGGAGGCAGAACGGTCCCTGATGGGACACAGGCCTTGCGGGCAGGAGCCTGGAGCCGGCCTGGTGACATGAGGAAAGCTTGAGGCCCGCCCTGGCCTCGCTCCTTGCTCTTGGACCTCTGGGGCCCCACAGGGCTGGGGTGAGGCTGCTCATTCAGGGAGGAGCTTGAGAGCGCGCCTGCTCGGAAGTGTCACTACAGTGTCAACTGAATCTCCTGTCACCTCAAGTCCTGTATCGTAGGGGAGCAGAGGTTTTCAAGCCCATGGCGGTTCCCGTACAGCAGAGTCTTGCTCTCGCACGGACAGTTCACCTCCTCTCAGTCAGTCCCGCTTTCATGCACCCCGTCCTTCATCCCTGCCTATGGAGCTGCAAGCCACATTTGAAGGAGGGCCTCCGTGCCCTGCTGAGGGGAGACACAGGGAAAGAAGTTGGGTGCTGGGAAGCTGGGTTCTGAGCCCTCAGGGACAGGCTTCCTGTGCACAGGGGGGGCACTCTTCAAGGCCCTGGTCTGTATGTGGAGTTGTCCCAGCACTTGGCTCCTCCCCCTACCTCTCCTCACAGAAGGGGGCCTGTGGGCTGCTCCAGGGGAGTGATAAAGACAGGAGGCATGATGCGGACAGCGTCACTGTGGAGAGCTGCAGCTGGGGAAATGCTCTCGACGGTCCCCGCAGAACCCTGTGTCCGCCCGGGGGCCCACTGACAGGCCCCCTGCACTGTAGACCAGACAAGCTAGAGGGGCTGCCACAGCGTCTCAGCACAGGGGTCTCTGTTAGGGCCTGGCTGTGTCGGGAGGCATTGGACTTGTGGCCTCTGGACTGAGGTTAAGGGGTCAGGAGCGCCTCTTCCTCCAAATGGGACAGGGTTGCTCCTGCACGTTCTGCTCTCAGCCACCTGCAGGGAAGGGTGGTTGATCACCAGCTCGCAGGAGGTGAGGGATGGGGGGACTGGGTATGGAGCCCTACCCCATGCCCGGCATTCTGCTCTTGCTTTCCCAGAGGTGCCCCCCAGAGCAACTCTTGGAGCGGGTGCTTCTGGTCCTTATTCAGGTGAGAAAACCAAGGCCCAGAGAAGTCAAGTAATGAACAAAAGAACACCAGCACACAGGTCCCAAACCCCACACCCACGGCTCTTTCCATTCCCCGCCCCCCCTTGAGGCCCGATTCAGCCTTTGGCTCAGAGAATACCCTGTGATCGGGCCCTGAAACACCACACCATGATGGGGGAGCCGTGGCCAAAATGCCTATCCTGGGTCTGTGGCATGAGTGTGCCTCAAATCCTGAGTGACAGGAGATGGAGGCTGAGGCTCAGTGGTGTTAAGGACCTCGTCCAGGGTCACAGACAATGGCAGACAGTGGGATTCCAGCTCAGGTTTGCCCGTCCCCAAATCCCACATTCCTCATCAGCTTGCCTTTAGCCTCCCTACCCCCATTTACAGAGAAGCCTGATGCCTTGGAGCCCTCCTTCTGCAGACTGTCCCAGGTGGACTGTCCTGCTCAAGCCGCAGAGAGCTCCCAACAGGAGGACCCGGAATTTCTCAGACTGGCACTCAAGGCCCTGACCCACTTTTCTCGCATCATCTTCCCTCTTTGAACCGTCTTCCTGAGGCGCTCGGGTCCCCTCACTGTCTTATGCAGACACACATTCGTTCACCAGGAATTCACGGAAAGCCTGCTCTGTGTCAGGCACTGGTGGAGAGGAGGCGAGCAGGATGGGCAAGACTGCAGCCTGCACAGAGCCTAGTGTGGGGCAGATGCACCACAGACCCTCCCCCGCCGTGCCTTTGCATCTGCCGTTCCCCGCCATGCAAGGCCTGCAGTGACTTCTTTCCTTTCTTTATATTTCTCTGAAGCCCATTCATCACCTGGCAGCACGTTTAGCCCTGTGGTGGCCCCTGTGCAGTTGACCATGTTCCAGGGTGTTCGTTACCCCTTTGTGCTGCTCTGTGTCGCCTTGTCAACGAGGATCCAGCCCGTGTCTTATATTTCCTCTCTCCCTCCACGACGTAGGTGCTCAGGGAACAGCTGCTAATTCCCAAAGGAACTGGCACTTTGTCTAGTGGTCACGAACAGGGTCTGTCTCAGAAACATGGTTTGCACCTTAGCTTGAGTGAATTCATCTCACGTGTTTTTGAGATCTGCTCTGTGCCAGGCATGGGGCGCGGGAAGGAACACTGTGATGGACAGTATCTATCGTCCAGGCCCGGCAGCCAAAGGCCACCAGGAACACACCTGCAGACACACAAAATTGAGTTTCCTGACTCATTGCGACAAGGGAGGTGTACACCGTGGGGAGCTGTGGGGCATCTCCACCAGCGGGTATCAGAAAGGACTTCTTTAGGATTTGGGCTTGAGTTAGGTGATTTTGGGGGGTGCTCAAGGAAGCAAGGCTTTGCTCCAGATTGGATGCTGCCAGGGAGCAGGGATAATTCTAGGAGAGGACATTTTAGTAACTGTTACCTAGAAGGTGGGAGTAATGGAGCAAGGCCAGAGCCGAGGTCGGAAAAGCAACTGTAGTCTACTCATCGAGACCAGAGGGGGTGTCTGGTCATGTGGGCGGCTTGGATGATGTTCTTATGTGGTCAGTGTTCAGACATGGTCATGGGTGAGTGGTCTTGTTTTTATCTAACTCTCCTGTGGTCCTCAAGTGGCCTTGTCTGCTGTCGGTGCCCTGTAGGGTTATGTTCCGTGTCCGAACACCCCAGCCTAGATGTGAGCGCCAGCCCCCTCCTGGCTCCCGGGGGCTGCTTCCATCTTTCTCAAGATGGTTCTGCACTCAGCATTCCCTAACAGCATTTTATTGGATACCATTCATTTTTTTTAAAGAAATTCCTTCTAAGTCTTTCAGTTTATTAGGAAAAAAAAAATATATATATATATATATATATATGCATGTGTGTGTGCATGCACATGTATTTAATTCTATAAGTGGAACACACCTCTAAGTTGTAGAAATGGGGGTGATTTTTATTTAATTTTCTCCTGTATGCTTTTATAAATATTTCACATTTCCTCTGGTACAAATGGGATAGTCACTGCTTTTGAAATCGTAACTTTCCCCCCAACAATGATTTTTTTAAAAAATTTATAAATAGGGGCACCTGGCTGGCTCAGTCAGTACTGTGTGACTCTTGATCTTGGGCTCGTGAGTTCGAGCCTCCTGTTGGACACAGAGATTACTAAATAAGTAAAATTAAAATGTATACATAAAAATGAATGAGATAAGGCCCCCATTCTCAAAAGAATGACCCTGATACTCTATGAAAATGGCAGCATGGGAGACATCACAAGAAGCTGGCAAATAAGAGAAGAGGCCTAGGGAGCTTCTCAGAGGAGGTATCACTCCCTTAGCCAAGCAGGTGGAGGCTGGGAGATGGATTCAGGGGTCATATGGGTTAGACTTCTCGGAGAGTGTGTACAGTATGAGAATGAGGGCATTCTCTGGGGAACCCTGGGGGTAGAAGAGGAGCCTGTGAAGGAGGCTGTCATGTACTCAACAAATATTTATTGAGGGCCTACTATGTGCCAGGTGTTAGGCTGGGCCCTTGGGATCCATCAGTAATTCAAACAGTTCCCTGCCCTCACAAGGCTTATATTTCAGCTTGGAGATGGATATTAAACTACAAACATAATATGTAAGTAAATTGTGTTAGGAAGTGGCTGGTGCCATGGAGAAAAGAAAAAACTAGAGCTGGCTAAGGGGGTGGGGGTGCCGTGGGCTGGGAGGGGGCACCTTGCAGCATGAAGTGGGGTGAGTCAGGGCAGGCCTCACTAAGGAAGGAATATTTGATGAAGTACTGGAAGGAAGTGACGTCTGGGGTAAGAATGTTCCAGGCCATTCAACAGCCAGAGCAAAGGCCCTGAGGCAGGGGAGCTGGAGGTGGAGGACGAGAGCAGGAAAAAGAAAGAAGAGACTGGGCAGAGGGATTAGTCAGCGAATCTCTCATGGACCCTCTCAGAGCAAATTTTAACTCACACAGATGCCCCAGAACGTAAGAAAAGCTATCTCTCTCATTTGATTTTTTTTTTTTAATTTTAGCATGAGGGATAAACAGATAAGCTAGTGATCTTTAAAAAAGAGGAAGAAATATAGTAACTAAGTAGATTTCAAAGAACAGCAGAAATGCTGCATATAACTGATAACTACCTTTTTTCTCTATTAGAATCACATGCCATTTTAGAAGGAATTAAGATTATAAGAACAACCATCAGCTGCTCAGTGTACAGAGCAAATTTTTATGGTTTATTTCCTTATTATTGAGAAAGAATGCACACGAGCATGAGCGGGGTCGGGGTGGGGAGGGAGGTCGGTGAGGGGAGGAGGAGAGGGAGAGAGAGAATCCCAGACTCTGCACTGAGCACGGGGCCCCACTCGGGGCTCCATCTCATGACCTTGAGATCATGACCTGAGCAGAAATCAAGAGTCAGACACTTAACCAACTGAGCTACCCAGGTGCCCCTAGCTATTAAAATATTTACATGACAGTAATAATAACAACAACAACAACAATAACAGTAAAGCCAGTCTCTGGCTGCTGTGTTGAGGACAGCCTGAAGGGTCAGGATCTAGGGGTCCAGTTGAGAGGCTCCTGCACCAAACAGGGGGGAGTGGCCCCGAGCAGGGTAGTAGCCAGAAGGGGACTAGGAAGGGGGGGCCAAAGGGAAGACGCAAAAGCAGGAGAGAACAAAGTCACCGAAGCTAGAACAGACAAAGGGTTTGAGAAGCACGGATGATGGAGCCAGGGGTCAGAGACTTCTAGAAGGATCTAATCAGATAGAAACATGACAGGTCCCCAGGGATTTGGCAACTGGGAGAAGCTGGCTCTAGGAATGAAAGGAGGGGGTGGGGACGCAGAGGTCCTGAAAGGGGAAGAAATGGACACAGGGGAGGAGCCTGCCTTTGAAGCAGTTTATGGGGTGGGAGGGGGGAGGCTAGGACACCCCCACCTGGCAAGGCTCAGGTCCAAGACAGGTGCTTCACTTACTTTACCTCGGGGAGTGTTGTGGTCTTAATGTTTGTGTCCTAGCCCCTGAGGTGATGGCATTACGAGGTGGGGCCTTTGAGAGGTGATTAGGTCGGGAGGGCTTCTCCCTCATGAATGGGATCCGTGCCCTTGTGAAGAGACCCCGTGAGCTCCCTCATCCCTGCCATCATATGAGGACACAGAATAGGTGTCACCTGTGAACCACAAACTGGGCACTCACCAGACACCGAATCTGCCGGCACCTTGATCTTGGACTTCCCAGCCTCCAGAGCTGTGAGAAATAAATACTGTTTCAGCCACTCAGTCTCTGCTACATTTGTTATAGCAGCCCAAACAGACCAGGTGGAGAGGTGAGTAACTTGCTCCAGTTATCAGAAGACTGCAGTGGTTAAAATCCCAGGCCCTGGAGTCAGAGGTTTAGGTTGTCCCCAGCTTCACCCTCACTCAGGGCTACCGGGCATGCCTGTGTCTTCATCTGTCACTTGGAGACAGCAGGACCTTGCAGGGTGGCTCTTGTACTTAGAGGAATGGACATCAGTGTGTTCAATGTTAAAGTTACACACCCTGCAAGGGCGGAGAGGGAGAAGTTCCCAGCTGGGCAGACCTCTGTCTTGGAGGAAATGCAAACAATGCTCCTAAGATTTCAGGTGTCAGATCTTGCTTTTAGGCATTCACTCCCTGTCTTAGTCCGTTCAAGCTGCTATAACACAATTCTATACACTGGGTGGCTCATAAACAACAGAGATTTACTCCTCACAGAGCTGGAGACTGGGAAATCTAAGATTAAGGAGCCAGTAGATTCAGTGTCTGGTGAGAGACCTCTTCCTGGTTCACAGGCACCTTTTCTCTGCGTTCATATGAAGGAAGGAGTGAAGGAATTCTCTGGGATCTTTTTTATAAAGTCACTAATCCTATCATGAGGGCTCCACCCTCATAACCTAATCACCTCTCAGAGGCCCGCTACCTAATACTGTCATCTTAGGGATTAGGTCTCAACATCTGAATGTTAGGGGGACACGGACACTTCAGACCATACCACGCCCTCACTTACATATGCCCTCCACTGGTCTCTCGCTTCTCTAATGTAATGTGCCTCTATGTGTCCGCCATGAGGGGTGTTCGCTGTGCTAAGGGGCTTCGTGTCTGGCTCAGGAAGTGGGAGGACACAGGCTCACCCCATTAGAGGCTTGAACAGGAGGCTGGAGGCTCTAAGCAGCAAGCCCCCTCTTGTGGGGTCTCCAAATGCCATCTCTATGCTAAGTCAGGTCATCAGAAAACAGCTACTGTGGACCATACTGTCCTTGCTCCCCACGGAAATGCTTTCAGAAATGATTTAATGTTTTACCGCCTGCTTGTAGGAAGACCAGGTCTGTGTCTTCTGCAAAACCAAAGAAAAAATATTGCCCATGTCCCTGAGTAAAGATCCATGAGGGGCGCCTGGGTGGCTCAGTCGGTTGGGCATCCGACTCTTGATTTTGGCTCAGGTCATGATCTTGGGGTCCTGGGATTGAGCCCCGAGTTGGGCTACACGCTCAGTGGGGAATCCGCTTGAGGATTCTCCCTGTCTTTCTGACCTTCCCACACTCTCAAATAAAAATAAATAAATTAAAAAAAAAAATCCATGAGATTTGCTTCTCCTTGGATGTAGATCTGAAGTGTTGGTGTCCTGGGGGCACCTATGTGCTTGGTTCCTCTTCCTGAGCACACTGAGCGCCCAGTGTGCCTGCTCAGGGGAAGCTCGGGGCCGAGGTAGTGACCAACTGCTGTAGGACTGTGTCCCAGCACTTGGGGCAACTCTCATCGGTTTTTAATTATTTTTTAGCTCCTTTCACCCCTCCCTCCCACCTTCCCTCATCCTCTTCCCCCTGTCCACAAGATCTGCCGAGCACCTGCTCTGGGCAAGCACCGTGCTAGGACACAGCCCTGTGCTCTTAGAGCTCACAGTTCAGCTTATTTCTAAGTTTTACCACTAAGGTTGCTCACAGTCTATGGAAAGAAGCTGGCTTTTAGGGTCCCTGGGTGGCTCAGTCAGTTAAGCAGCTGCCTTCAGCTCAGGTCATGATTCCAGGGTCCTGGGATCGAGCCCCACATCAGGCTCCCTGCTTCCTGGGGAGCCTGCTTCTCCCTCTCCCTGCCGCTCCCCCTGCTTGTGCTCTCTCTGTCACGTAAATAAGTAAAATCTTTAAAAACAACAACAACAAAACTGGCTTTTAGTTGTATATAACAAGCAGCAACAATTTCCAGAAATCAATTCACAGTGGTCCCACCAAATACGTGGAATCTCTTTCTCTAAGGGGGTTTTTAAAATGCAGACCAACTCTCCTTCATCAAGGAAGGTCTCCGACAGGTTTCATTTTTAAAGGCAGGGGGATGACCTCGATGACCTCTTGCTCCCCCCAAATTCTTATGTTGAAGTCCTAACCTTCCAGTTCCTCAGAACATGACTGTATTTGCTCATAGAGCCCTTGAAGAGGGAATTAAGGAAATAGGAGGCCATATGAGTATGGGCCCTAAGCCAAACTGGGGTCCTTATAAGAAGAGGAGATTAGGACCCAGACACACACTGAGGCAGGACCACGTGAAGACACACAGGGCAGATAGCCACCACCTATGTGTCAAGGAAAGAGGCCTCAAAAGAAACCAGCCCCAGGGGCGCCTGGGTGGCTCAGTCGGATGAGCGTCTGCCTTCGGCTCAGGTCATGATCCCGGGGTCCCGGGATCGAGCCCCACATCGGGCTCCCTGCTCGGCGGGCAGTCTGCTTCTCCCTCTGCCCCCCACCCTGCTCTTGTGCTCTCTCTCTCAAATAATTAAATAAAATCTTTAAAAAAGAAAAGAAAAGAAACCAGCTCCGGGAACACCTTGATCTTGGACTTGGGGCCTCCAGAACCGTGAGAACATAAGCCCCTGGGGCCTGTGGCGCTTTGTCCTGGGAGCCCGTGTGCGAGGCTACGGGGACCCTGAGTCGCTGCACCCTCGCTCATCCTGGCGCTTAGAGCAGTGGTGGCAGCGGGGAGCCTGGATCAGGAGGCTGTGTTTATATTTATCCTGCTAACTGCAGGGGACTGTTTATACCCAGAGCAATAACCTCCCGGGCAAGATGAGGGCAGCCGAGGAAGCAGCGGCTTCCGTCAGGCCTGCTGGCATGCTGCAGCCGGGCCCACGCTGTCAGGCCCCGTGGTTCTCAGGTGCTGCCTCCCTGCAGGCTCTCTGTGATGCCAGCTCTCCTCACCCCCACACCGGGCTAGGCCTCAGGGGCCGGAGTGCTTTCCGGAGCACAGGCGGATTGCATGGAAGCTGACTACAGCTCTCACGCTCCCCACAGCGTGCACAGCCCAAGGACTCCTGCCTTTGCAGACAGGTCTCCATCCTAGTCTCACTCCAATTCACCAAGACGCTGGGTGTTCAGTAGGTGCTCAATAAATAGAATGAGGAGGGGTTTGGGTTTAAAAAAGCTCGTCTAGACTTCTACCTTCGTAAACTGTCAAATGCTTGTGCCCCCCATCCTCCCTTCTTGCTCCCCTTCCGGGGAGCTCTGAGGGGAGGGTCTCCTGGGACTTGGGGACCAGCCACTCTGGGAACGTTCAGGGGTCTGACAGCCGGCCTGGACTTCCAGGAGCCGATGAGAGGTTTCCGCAGGACTCTGGCCCTAACGCACAGATTGTTATTTTATGGGAGAAATCACTGCCGCGCCGTGGCCGGGGAGGCCCCCGCCAGGGGAAGGAGTGAGATGCACGAACCCAAGCCAGGTGAGGGGGCCCAGGCTTCTGCTGTCTGCAGAGAATTCCAGTGTGCGTGCACGGTAACAGGCGAGCAAAGACACAGGCCTACAGGTTTTCGGCACCGGCTGGAGGAGACACTGTCTGTACTCCTGGGTGCATAAGTACACGGGTCGGTCTCCACACTGACACGCACACGGGTTCTCATCAAAGGGGTTGTTTGAGCGGGAACGCTCACTTACTTGAGCAGCTGTGTCAGTGACACTGTGAGAAAGGGAGCTGTTGGAGCCCAGCCTCACAGACCCCGTCACAACCACGGCCACCACCACAGGCCCAGATGACAACTACCTTGTTGAGCTCTGATCCCTACTCTGTGTCCCTTTCCTCACTGGGTTCCCATGGGGGTGTGCGGTTGTGAAGGTCATCTTCACGTACAGTTTATTTGCCTTTCCTCCCAGCCATCTGGGGTGGGTGCGATTACCCTGTGTTTCGATGCACAATCTGACAGGCATGGTCTGAGGCAACAAAGTGGTGGAGGTGGTCTCAGAATTCGGGTCCGTGATCCCACAGTGGCTGACGCTACCCGCCTTTCGGGTCTCTGACAACACTGTCCCAGGGTTTCAGAGCAGAAACTCCTCGGAAGCTTGGCTGTCCCACTAGGTGCTGCTGTCCTACCAGGTGCTCCTGCCCCTGACTGGACAGATGCCCCAGAAGCCAACGGGCCGTATTCCCCCAGGCATGTGCTCTGTTGGCTCTCTGGGAGGAAGGGCAGCGCAGGGATCCCCAGGGTCACGTGGCCCTGACCACTGGCCATGGACTAGCCCTTTGGGAGCCAGGCCAGCGAGCTAGGGCTTGGGGATGGGTCATTCCCTCCTCCCCTCTGCTGCTATGATTCTGGAGGTCTGTAGAACGTGTGCGATCTTTACAGTCTATTTCTCATCTGTCTGCCACACAGTGAGGCATTGTCCACCCAGACTCCATTCTCATAGCTCTTTCTGTCCCTGATGAGAGGAGGTCAGGGGCTCTTTCCACCAAGGAGCCAGGAGGACGTCCTGCCCATCACTGCTCCTAGGAGCAGGGGTCCCCAGATGTGGCACTGAGTCCCCAGGTCTTCCCTCAGCTCTTGGTGGCAGCAAAAGGGCAAGCAACATTCTAGAAACACGACCACCAATTTCACCTCTCTTTCTTTTGGACTGACTCCATGGTCTCAGAGGAGAGTGAAGACAGACCTCCACCCAGATGACAGACACACAGACATGCCCGCACTCCCGCTTCATTGCCTCATCCCCCCACCATCCCCCTCAACACACACAGGGTGTAACAGGGATAAAGCTAGGCCAAGGGGATTCTCATCATCAGCTCTTCATATAGCTTCAGCCTATTCTTCGGCCAGGCCTCGTAGCCCGGGGAAGCCCTGGCCTCTGTGCACAGGGCCTGCACCTCACCAGCTCTGAATGACTGGGATTGTGGATGGCGGACTATGGGCAGCATCTGGGAAAGCCTTTCTCCTTCAGGCAGCACTTTCCCAGGCCCTAGAGATGGTTAGCTTTATTGTTCCCAGGGCTCTCACTAAAACACATCAGTCCTGTGTACTTTCCTGTCTGAGTAACTCGTAGATTGCAAAAGCTCTAATTTCATGGGATTTGTTTTAAATGCCCTTTGTTGGCAGACGTGGGCTCAGCATGAGCACTCGGTAATTTTCCAGCCTCCTAAGTGGCCCCCCTGTAGCTAACACGTACCACACACCAAACATAACCCACCCTCTTTCCACCCCCCAGACAACCTGATTACTCACTCGCATGGTCTTCTCCAAGGCCCTCCTGGCAGGGTGGGGGGTGGGGGGTGGGGGGTGTCCCTGGCCTAGGTCTTGTGGGGGAAGCATGCATGCTTCTGACAAGCTATGGCACATCCTCTCCAAAGAATACTATGCACCCAACAACAGGGATGCTTTTAAAAAATTTATTTCTATATTATGTATCAATAATGTAAGACCTGAATTTTTTCTCCAGAAAAGAGACTCCAAGGCAAATCTCTGTCATAGTTCTATTTTAGTGGTAGAAATATTGGAACACTTTTTCTTTCACTTCTGTGTGCTTCTCTCTTTATCAAATGTTCAATAATAAGCATATAGTATTTGAATGGATTAAAGACTATGTCATTATTTTTTAAAGGCTGGGTGTAAGCGTCTGGTGGGAGGGAAGTCATACGTGTGTGGTCAGATAGTCTCTGGCAGGAGTGAAATAAAGGAGGGTCAGTGGAGGCTGAGTTACCAGGGTGGGCTCTGCTGAGGAAGAGGCCCTTGAATGCTGTGTGGGTTTTGGAGAAGTGAAGGGGGGAGGACGGGAGAGGGCTTTCTGGGCAGAGGTGATGTTGTAATAAAGAACAGAGGGACGCGGGCTGAGGGCGGAGCAAGGAGAGGCTTGGAGAGGCTGGGGCCAGTTTCTAGAAGCCTGGAGGACACCAGGCAGGCTGCCACCAGAGGATGGACCCTTTGGGAGACCTGGATACAGCTCCACGTCTTTCCTCCATTCAGTCATTTACTAAGTCCCTTTTCTGTCTCTAAATCCCCCATTATTCTGGCAGCACCAGCTTTGTGGCAGGGCGGGGTGGGTGGTGGGCTGGCTGAGGAGGAGGCAGGGACCCCTGTGTCAGAGTCTCCTTTCTGTCACTCGCTAGCTCTTTGATCTGAGAAAGCCCTTTAACTTCTCTTTGCTTCAGTTTTCTCACCTGTACAGTGAGGCTTTGAATTGCACCTGTTTCCACAGGACCGTGATGAGGATTAAATGAAATAAAGTATGTAAAGCGCTTAGCATCAGCCTTGGAAACGTTGACCATTTGTGCTGTTAGAGAACAAAGAACAGAATTTCTAGAGATAGGAGATGAGGAAGAATGGAGAAGAGAAAGGTGGCAGAATAAAACTCCCAGACTGAATTTCACTAAGCTTCCTTTGTTTTCTTTGGGTAAATAATTGGTTCAGGAGGCCAGCTGGTATTGTCTACATGTTCTCTTGGGGAAGAACCCACCCACATTAAACTCCCAGAGAGAGACAGCTATGGACAGGGAAAAGCTGTAAGTGAAACCCACATCATAGGTGCCCCAGGAACAGAGGAACAGCCCCTCCCTTGCCAGAAGCTTCTAAGGACTTCCAGAGCCTAGAGCTGTGGGTCCCAGTCATCTGGCTTAGATTGTCACAACTCTGCATTTATTGCAAAGGCGTCTGAATCCGTGTGTTCTCAGCCGTAATAACTTTCTCCTACATGCCTGTGCTATTAGTTTCCAAATATATGTGAAGTAAAACCATGAATGCATTTAAAAGTGGGATTGAATTCAGAGGACTTTGTGTGTGTCGGTATGTATTTTCCCTATTAATTAAGAGATACTGAAAGTGTATGTAACTTCTATCATATGGGTTCTGTAAAAATATTCTAAATAAATAAAAATATTTTGGAATGCCTAGGTGGCTCAGTCAGTTAAGCGTCTGCCTTCGGCTCAGGTCATGATCTCAGGGTCCTGGGATTGAGCCCCGCATCAGGCTCCCTGCTCAGCAGGGAGCCTGCTTCTTACTCTCCCTCTGCCTGCCACTCCCCCTGCTTGTGCTCTTGCGCGCACGTGCTCTCTCTCTCTGGCAAATAAATAAAATCTTTAAAAAAAAATTTTTTTTAAATAAAAATATTTATTATGTAAAAATATTTAAAGTGATCCTCACCTTTAAAAAAGGTTTGGAGACTTCTGGTTTTTAAGATGATCATCTAATCACCTGGATTGATCCCCTCTCCCTCTAAGACCCTGTTAAAATGACAGTAAAGGGATAGAAAGGCATAAAGCAGGAACACTGAAAATGGGGAGGGAGGTTTCCACTAGATGAGGAATCTCAACATACTTCTGGAAGGTGACAGCAGGTGGAAGGAGTGGTGACTGGTGAAGGTGGGTGTGGCTGAGGAGGCGAAGGAGATGAAGTGACCCTGGACAGGCTTGGGTGAGGGCAATACCACAAAGATAATGGCTGGCTGCTTACTAAAGAGAAACTTGAGCCGACAAGCCCCACCCATGCAGTCAGATTTTCTATTTTTAATTCGTAAATGTGAATGGACAGCCACAGTTCAGACATTCACAGAAAGCCTGTGACCTCGGTTCTCCTCCTAGCTTAGCCACTCCTACAGCTTTTGGATCACTAAGACTCAGTCTTCAGATCACTTCTGAGTCCCATGATCACTCCCTTGGCTGCACATTGGAGTTACCTAAGGACTTTAACAAGATATTCATTCCTATTCCCTACCCCTAAAGAATATGATACAGTTAGATGGTGGGGGTAGGGTGGTGGTTGGACATTAGGATTTTAAAAAGCTCCCCGGGTAATTTTAATATGCAGCCAGAGTTGAGAACCACTGCCCTAGCTGATTTTTGGCAGGGCATCAAATGACACTTGTAAGAGTGGTTCTCACTCCTGCCTGCACAGTAGAACCATCTGGAGAACTTTAAAAAGTATCAGTTCCTAGGTCCAATCCCCAGAGATTCTGATTGAATTGGCTTAAGGTCAAGTCTGAACATTGACTTTTTTTCTAAGTTTCCTAAGTGTTTTTAATACCACTGCAGTCAGGGTTAAGAACCACTGGTCTATAAAAAATTGATATCTCAGCCCTGAACTCTCTCTTGAGTTCTAGATTTGCATATCCAACTGCCTGACATCCAACCTGAAGTCTAGCAGGCATCTCAAAATTATTATCTTCAAAACTGAGCTCTTGATTCTCCTCTCCATCCCAGCAACTCCCCTTCTTGATTTGACTACAGCCTTCCTTATCTCAGTAAATGACAGATCCATCCTTCCAGTTGCTAAGGTCAAGAATCTTAGAGTCCTTTTTGATTATTTTCTTTCTTTCACACCCTCTATCTGATCCATTAGCAAATCCTTCCATTCTACCTTTGAAACATATTCAGAATTTAACCACTAACTTTTGCTTCAGGCCATGAAGGAGTAGCTGGATCCAGACATACTTCCCACCATAAACAACGGGGAAACTAGACAAAATCTATGAAACAATTATTTTCAAACAGTGGAAAACAGGTAGTACAGGCTTATGGTCCCTGAGAGAAGGGAAACAACAAGGCGAGACTTTTGATTGCCCTGGTTTTCTGCGTGGAGGCAGTTTTCAGACAGCAATAGAGGAAATGGGTATCGAAATAGAGCCCAGCACTCACTGAATTGAGGAGACAGAGATTTGAGTTCAAGGAGGACAAGGCAGCTATCAAAAAGGCAGTACTTGTCGAGTAGTGTTTGGGAAAGGAAGGAACTACCGAGAGAAAAAGCATAGGGGTTTCCTTGAGTCTTTGGAGGAATAACAACCTGCGCAGGTATAGGGTGAAACTTCTTAAGACCAAGAAAAAAACAACTTCCAGGAAAGGACAGCTGCCAGAGCTGTGTACGCCAAACCATTTCCAGAGCTCTTACAGAGCCGGGAATCACCCAAATTCCCACCAGCAAAGGTTTTAATGAATACACAAGGCATTCAGTAGAAACCCCAGAAAGGTTATGCCGTAAGAGTGGGGCTAAACTAGCCCTAGAGAAAAGTCTCCTTTATATCTGTCTTTAAAAAGTTTAAAAACAAGCCTGGAAAAGATAAAATGTATCTCTCAGTAACTCAGCTGTCTTCCAGAACAAAGTCCAATCCTTTTTTAAAAACAAAAAAAAATTGAGTGAGTGAGAGAGAGAGAGAGAGAGAGCATGAGCAGGGGAAGGGGCAGAGGGAGAGAGAATCTCCAGGAGACTCCCTCTCAGGCATGGAGCCCAATGCAGGCTTGATCTTACAACCCTGAGATCATGACCTGAGTGGAAATCCAGAGTCGGAGGCTTAGCCAACTGAGCCATCCAGGCGCCCTGTCCAACACTTTTTAAAGGAGTACAGCATAATCATCAAAAATGTAAAATTCACAATGTCTCTAATAAAATTATCAGACATGCAAAGAAGCAGAAATCCACAAACGAGAAAAATTTGTCAGTAGAAAATGATCCAGAAATTCTAAAGATTAGGGAACTAACAAAGACATTTAAACAGCTATTTTAAATATGTTAAATATGTTCAAGGACTTAAGAAAAAGATGAACATAATGAGAGAAATGGGAAAAAATAACTAAGAATTTCTAGAGATAAAATAAACTATCTGAAATGGAAATTTCACACTGGGTAGGATTAACAGTAGATTAGCCACTGCAGGAAAAAAAAAAAAGATCGAACCTGAAGACATAGCAATAGAAACTATCCAAAATGAAGCACAGTGAAGAAAAAAAAGTCTGAAAAACAAAAAAAGAAGCAAAGATAAGAGCTGCTGTTACCTGTGAGACAGTATCAGGTGGTCTAACATATATGTGTAATTGGAGTCCACAAAGAGATGGTGGGGGTAACAAAAAGAATATTTGAAAAACTAATTGTCAAAAATTTTCCAAAGTTGGTAAAATTTATAAACACACAAACCCAAGAAGTTCAATAAGATTCAAGTAGGATAAACACAAAGAAAAAACCATGCCAAAGCACATCAAAATCAAATTCCTGAGAATCAGGGTTGAAGGAGAAATCTTAAAAGCATCCAAAGGAAAAAAGGAACACTACTTACATATAAACAAAGATAAAAATCACAGACTTTTTGTCAGAGACCATGTAAGCCAGGAAACAATCTTTAAAAGGCTGAAGGAAACAAAACAAACAGCCCTTCAACCTAGATTTCTATACCCAGTGAATATATCTTCTCTGTAATCTCTTCTGAAAGATCTCATCACTTCTTCCTGGCTCCGCTGTTAAAACCTGGTCCAAGTCACCATCGTCTCTCACCTGTAATATTACAAAAGCCTCCTAACTGGTTTCCATGCTTCTACACTCACTCCCCTAAAGTTTTTTTCCTGAACAGTAGTCAGAGTGATCTTAAGATATAAGTCAGATCATCTCCCTCCTCTTCTCAGTACCCTCCAGTGGCTCCCCATTTCACTCAGTGAAATACAAAGGCCTTGCCTACAGACCCTGCATGATCCAGTCCTCGGTGGTGGTTCTGACTTCACATTCTAACACTCTCCCACTTGACCCTCCTCCAAACACTATTCCAGCCACATGGGCCTCACTGCTGCTCCTCCAACAAACCGAGGAAGCTCGTGCTTATGAACAGTGGCTGGAATAATCTTGACTAGGAAGCCACATGGCTCACTCTCTTACTTCACTCCATGGCTTTGCTCAAGGGCCATGTCGTCAGAGACACTTTTAGATCACCCAATCAAAAACAGCACCCCCATTTCCATCACTCTTTATTCTCTTAACTTGCTTTTCTCTTTTTGTAGCCTTTATCACCATCTGACACTTATTTTTTTAAATTTTTTCCCTTGTGATGAGATTTTTTTTTTTTTAAAGATTATTTATTTGACAGAGGGAGAGAGAGAGAGAGTGGGTGCGAGGGAGTGGCAGACAGGGAGAGGGAGAAGCAGGCTCCCTGCTGAGCAACAGCTGTAAAGAAGAATTTTTTATGGAAAAACCATTTAAAAAGAAATCAAGCAGATTTATTTGGAGGTGAAGGTGGTTCTAGGAACAAAGAGGCTGTGAATTAAGGTCACTGCTACATACCAACCTCTGTTGCAGACTTGCCACCCTTCCCTAGCACCTTTCTCACCTGCAGGGCACAGGAGGCTGCCCTCTGCGATCTGTGGGCTGCCCTGCTGAGCCCAGATTTGGAGGAGGGGCTTTCTCCTCTGGCCTCAGCCTGACTTCACTCCCCACCTTCTGTGCAGTTGGAGCATCTTCAACTGCCTTCCCGCTATTATTCGACACACACAACTCTGGATGTATTGTAGAGATCCCCAGGCTCACTTTCAGTCCCTTACCCTGCATCCTCATGTGTGGCCTTGATGTGGAGAAATGGCGACAGAACAGAGAACAAGAAAACCCAAGAGTAGTAGAGATGGTGTTAAGTCATGTTGAGCGCCAACCACTAGATCCTGCCATTTGGTTCCTGAAAACACCTCTCTCAACTTCTCTTCTGTTCCCTTCCAAAGGCCACAGGATCCCCGGCCCCCGTCCCTAGCCCCTTCCACCCAATTCACTCTGCACACAGATATTCAGCATCCTGGGTTGCCATATAAACAAATGAACAAACCTTTATGGACCCCTGGCCTATTATGTGAGGGTCTTCCCTGCAACCCTGTGAGGCAGACATTATTGTGGGAAAGATTTGTATGTAGCTGCGAAGTCTGATGTGCCAAATTCTGCTAGCTCTTTGTTCAATGTGTGTACACCAGTAGCCATAAAATAAAATTATAACCTTCATAGATCATGAGCCACTTAGAGCTCATGAAGAAACAATACACATTGGCAATCCTTTTGAATGAGTTTGGAATCACATTGCAGTTCAGAGCTAAATATACAAACTAAGTACCTACTCCTCAAGGATTTACCACCCATATAGACATGTAAGCTCCCCAAAAAGTACAGGGGACAGCTGGTAGTGGGCTGATTTAAATGTTTGAGGTGAACAGCCAAAACGAGGTACTTCACAATTATCTGGTGGTTTCCAGGCAGTCTAGAGAATGACAATTTGGACTAACTAGATTGCCTGATTTTATGACCTACTATATAGTGACTACTCAGCCAGAAATCTCCTCCGAAACACTCACCCTCACGTTGCCCTCCTGCTCAAGAACATATAATGGCTCCTTACTGCTTTCTACGCCAAGGCTAAACATTTCTGCCTGGCTTTTCAAGGCCCGCTGATACAACCCAAACCTATAAAATCAGTTTTACCTGTCACTGCTCCATAACATGCCTAAGACAGGCTGGTCCTCATGTCAATCACTGTTCCTCCAGGCTCGCTACCCTGCAGCCTGAGAGGTGGTGTCAGACACAGTGGAATGAGCAAAGGCTCTGGGGTCAGAGAGCTCAGCTCGGGGTCCAGCTTTGCCACTCACGGTGTGACCTCAGCCACATTATTTATTAATAAAAACACTAGCTCGGGACGCCTGGGTGGCTCAGTCGGTTGGGCGTCTGCCTTCGGCTCGGGTCATGATCCCCGGGTCCTGGGATCAAGCCCCGCATTGGGCTCCCTACTCAGCGGGGAGCCTGCTTCTCCCTCTCCCTCTGCCTGCTGCTTCCCCTGCTTGTGCTCTCTCTGACAAGTAAATAAAATCTTTAAAAATAAATAAAAAATAAAAACACTAGCTCACTTAGAGCGCTTATTAAATGCCAGGGCCAGACTAAGCACCGCACTCATTATCTCCTGTCATTCTCTCGACAACCAGTGAGACAGGCACTATTATAACTTCCATTTTCTAGATGTGAAAACTGAAGCTCTGGAAGTGCATTCACTGGTTCAGCAAACACCTGGTGCTCTACTCAGCGACAGGAATATAACCGTGCATGAGAGAGAGAGGAACTCTGCTCTCAAGGAGAAGGCAGTGGCCAGAGGTCAGGCAACTGACAAGCAAACAAACAGATACACGAACCAGATCATTTATGAAAGCGGTTCCTGCTCTAATAAGACATGGAAGTGTGATGAGCGGGGGTCGTCAGGGGGGTCAGGGAGGACTCCTCAAAGGGGCACATTTTAGCTTTCGACATTGAGACTTGAATGCGGTTGAGCAGTCAGCCATGCTGAGACACAGGGAACAGTGCTCTAAGGAGCAGGAACAGCAAGTGCAAGTCCCTGAGGTCTAATATCCAGTTTGGGTGGAGTGACAGGAGCAAAGGGGAGAGCGGCACCGGTGAGGCTGACAGCAGGCAGGGCCAGATCCCACAGGGCCTTGCAGGTCACAGTTAAGGAATCCGATTTCCTGCAATGGGAAGTCATTGAAAGGTTTCACATGGACAACTGGACAAGAACTTGATCTGATTAGACGTTTAAAGATCTCTGTGGCTGCTGTGTAGAGAAGAGGTTGTCAAGATGCAGGCAGGAAGCTGAGGGTTGGTTAGGAGACTGATTCAGTCGCCCCAGTGACAGGTGGTAGTGGTGGTGGTCGGAGCAGACAGTACTGATGGGCATGGGGACGAGGGGATGGGATTGGCATGTATTTTGCAGACTGAACTGACAGGAGTTGATGATGGATTGGATACGGAAGGTGAGGGAGAAAGAGGAATCAGGACAGCTCCTTATGTTGGTGACATTTATTCAGATAAGGAAGACTGAGCTGGGGCAGGAATCAAGAGTTCTTTTGTTGGTCTTTTTAGGTTTTGATACCAAATTAGCCATCCACATGGAGATGTCAAGGAGGCCGTTGGACCTATGGTCTTGAAGCTTAGTGGGGAAGATTGGGGTTATTCTTCTGGAATTCATCAGCAAATAGGGTTTCAAGCCATGGGCTGCAAAGGGATGGGAGTATGCAGACCCAAAATATGCAACTTTGGTGTAGGATTATTTTGAGCTGAAGGCAATGGAGAAACAGCAGATGCAGGAAAAGCTCTCTACCCTTCCCCTATCTGCCTAAATGTAGGGTATAAAATTTCCTTTGTGAAGATGTCTTCCCTTCCCTCAACTGTACCAGAAAGAACTCTTAATCACCAGAGACCCTCTTATCACCCTGGTACTGCATGAGATTGAGTCTGCATAAGAAACCCTACTAAAATAACCCTTATGTTTCATTAGTTTCCCTGCCTACAGTTTATCACTCCTAGAAAGCTAAACCCCCTTTCCTTTGTCTTATAACTTCACTATTTATTGCTCTTCATTAAGATGGCATATGAGCCCCTGGCCTAACTGCTTCTTTGGGTATTCAGTTCTTTCCTTAAAAGACCTCCACGTATAAACATAATAATCCCTTTCTACTGCGAACCTGGCTTTTGTCAGTTTAATTTGCAGGGCCCCAGAAACTGAATCTAAGAGGGTAGAGGAAAAAGACCTTTCCTCCCCCACAGGTGAAATGAGATTGTCTGAAGAGAGAGCAGAGAGAAGGGTCTGAGGACTGAGCATGGGGCTCTCCAACACTGAAAGGCCACACAGAGGAGGGGACCCAGTGAAGGAAACTGAGGAAGGCAGCCAGTGAGGATAAAGGAGAGCATGGTGTCCCAGAAGCCAAGAGAATAGAGGATTTCAAGAAGGAGGAGTGGTCAGCCATGTCTACTATTGCTGGGATGCTGCGTAAGATGAGAACAGGGAAGTCATCATCGGATTTGCAGGAGGCTGCCGGGGATTTTGCAAGCTCAGACTCTGGAAAGGTGGCATGACCTCTTGATTGATGAGGATCCGGAAGAGAAGGGAGGGGAGGAAGGGAGACGTTGACTATCCTTCTGAGAAGTTTTCCTGTAAATGGGAGCAGAGAAAGGAGGAGGTAGCTGGAGGATGATGCAGGGGTCAAGGGAGGGGTCTGTTAAGAAGGGAGAAAATGCAGCATGTTTGCATACTCACCGAGGACACCCTGATAATGCATGGGAGTGGGTAATGGCAGGAACAGAATCTTTGAGCAAGTTAGAGGGGATGGGTGGACAATTCATCTGCTGTCGTAACAGGGAAAGCAGCTCCATGTGATGAGTGGATTTAGGGGTGTGAAGATAAGAGAGTCCCTGTCTGATTCCTTTTATTTTCTCCATGAAGTGTGAGCAGAGTGAGGGGTGTGGGAGGCTGGAGGTCGGAAGACGGGGAGAAGCGGTGAACTGACGTGGTAGGAAGGCGGTAGGAGGGCCTGCCAGCTGGAGTGTCCAGCCGGCACCCATGGATCACTAACATAAAGTTGGATCAACCAGCATGTTGGCATTGTTTTCTCCCACCACATTCAGCTGCTTGGGTGCAGGAGAGGGATGGGTGGAAAGCTGGTGTTTTGATGGTGGCAGAGTGGGGGTAGGGGCACAGCACACAGGGAGAAGGGCAAGGAAGTTAAGGGTCCCTGCAGAGAGAGTAAATCCAGGCTGGGTTAGAAAAGAAGTGAGGGCCCAAACAAGATGACGGGAACATAAGAGCAGGACACCGTAGGTTCTGAGGTCCCAGGATCGCTGTTTTGGGGCAAGAGAGGAGGAGAGCTGGAAGTACAGGAGGTGATGGTCAGAGGAAGGGATGTTTGGAGTCAAATGCTTTGAAGGTAGGGCAGGATCATAGCAAGGACAGTGGGAGAACTGCGTACCTGCAGAGGGGGACAGAGAAGAGCATGGTGGTAGATGAGATGTTCAAGGGACATGAGCCCTGGGTCTTCGACGGGTCCCACTCGGCAGACGGGAGTGGGGTGCAGAGGAAGGCAGTGAGCAAGGCTTCCTTAGTGATGGAGCAAGAGACGTGCCCCAGCAACTGGCTAGTGAAGGACAGAGCTGAAATTCAAACCCCGGACCAGGGCTCTCGGCGCTCTCCCTGTCCCCTGTGTCCCACTGCCAGGCGTCTACTGGCGATGCAGATTTCCTCATTCTGCAACACCCGCCGCCCGCTGACCAGTGCGAGCCAGGGAGATTCGTAAAGCATTTTGCACGCACAGCAGGTGCGCAGTCCGGTGTGCAGCCCCGTGGGTACGAGGGCGCGCTAGCCACGTAGGCTCTTGGCACTCCTTCTCAGATGCCCACTGGGCCGTGCGGAGTGCTCACTCATTTGACCACAGTCGCCTGCCATTAGGGACTGCGCTGCCTCAGGGGTTTAAGGCTGGTGTGTAGGTGGTGATGGCAGCAAAGGGGACTGTATATGGCTGCTGGGCCCCTGACATACTGTTTGCATGGTGCGGTGCACTCTACATGCACTGAGGTGGCTGGCTCTACTTCCAGAAGCCCTGGGATGACTCCCTCCACAAACTGAAGCTTTCTTGGACACGGCAAATCGCCGGATTTTCACATTTTACTTTTTCATAAACGGGTGCCTAGGTAGACTTGAGAATCTTGCAAACAGCCATTCAGCTCACAGATATTCCTGGAGCCCCTCCCATGTGCCAAGCCCTGTGCCAGCCATGGCGGCAGCCGGGAGCGGGGGGGGCCCCCCCCTGCACAGCAGAGATCAGAAGATGCAGGAAACCGCCCCCCCCCCACCCCACACCGGCTGCTGGCGGAGTAGGACCCTGCGGTTCTGCATCCAAAGGCAGCATCCTCTTCCCTGCCTGCTACCCGGGGCTTTCAGATCTTCCCCAGCACTGGCTCACCTGCCATCTCACCTTTCCTTCCCTACCCTCCACTTAAAAATAGAAGCCAGCCATCAAAACCTGCATGGTCTCCAAAGTGCACCCTGACCTCCTCAGAAAAGCCAACAAGTTCAACGTGAGCAGAGTTTTGTGTATTCCTTTCCCTCTGGGCCCGGGCTGTCTCTGCAGCATTTCTGGCAGGCCCCGGTGTGAGGAGCTCAGAATTCAGAACACTTGGCAGCAGGGAATGAGATTGCGGCCATTTGGAAAGGATTAGGAAGAAGTTACACGGAGTGCGGTTTGGGGTTTGTGTTTATCTCAACTGTAACTTTCCAGAAAGCTGGGACACCCAATTCCAATAAAAGCCTCCCCAAGTATTTTTGGGAGGCATTGTGATGCTGCTGGATTATGTGGGTGGGGGTGGTTTTCCCAGTTTGTGCCGTGTGTTTAGTTACTGGGAAAACTTCTGTCCAATTTGTGAACCAACATGTGATTCCCAAGGGATGTGCCCTGGGCAGTTGAGGAAGGTAGCACTGCTGGGCTGAGGGGTACAATTCAGCAGGGCCTCCTTAGAGCAGGGGCTGTGGCCAAGGCCAGGCCAGACAGGGAATCAGAGTCGGTGGGAGAGCTGGGACCAGGAGTCTGGCTTCGTTGTTCCGGACTGAACTTCTGCTACCACTCCTAGGGTGACGGGCTGAGGCTCTGAATCGGCTGGTGTGGGTTCACGCCAAGGATCGTGTAGGGCCCCAGGCAGGGTAGGAAAGGACCAGGCAGACTCAGAGAGCCTTGGAGGCAGCGCTGCAGGCCCAGGGAAAACCCCCCCAGCACGAACTGGCGGCCTGGTGCACATCTGCCAGCCGCTGAGATCGGTAAACCAATGGCCCAGCAGAGGGGCCAGGGCCCAGCCCGCCCCTCTGGCTCCAGGGCAGAGGGAGAAGGAGGCGCAGGGAGATTCCTGGAGCCCAGCCTGGGCCCAGCTTTTTGCATTAAAAAAACATTTTTTTTTATTACTATGTCTAGCAGTCCAGGGTTTTCAGTTACTCACACTCATTTATTCATTCCATCCATTCAACATACGTTGATTAATCACCTATTTTGTGCCAAGCATTCTGCTCCATGATTTACAGAAACTCTCTCTTTGCTTTAATTATCTCCATCCATCTCCAGACACAGCGCCCCTTTATAGTAGTCGTTCAGCGCACGACCATTATTAACTGTAGCAGTGACAAGCCCTACTAAGACGGAGTTCCTAACGTGGAGGAAGAGGAAGGGAGAGTAACTTCTGACACTACTGCGTGCTGGGTCCTGTGGCAGCTATTGACATAGCTTGCATTATTTCCAGGGAAACTGGCATAGAGACATATAGTTACCACAAGTCTGGGAGCTGTAAGGGGGACTTCATAGAAGGTCTCGCGCTAGTGGCCCCCTTTGAGCTGGGCCTTGAGGACCAAGTTCACTGGGTAAAAGAAGATGGAGAGAAAGAGAAGAGTATTTCAGGTGGAAAGAACAGCACAAGCCATGGCCTGGAGGCTTGAAGTGCCTGTAGTTTGGGGGTGGGGGTGAGTGGGAAGGGTTGGGGTGGAGTGGGGTAGGGGAGGGACAGCGAGAAGTTAAGAGTGGCTAGAGACGGAGCGAGGGGTGGGTACATTGGTAGGTGCCTGGTTTCATGCGCTCCCCTAACATCTGGGCAGGGTTGCCTCCAGGACATGACCTTGAGCAGAGTCTTCCATAAAGCAACTGGCCCTCGGGAGCTGAGCTGGCCGAGTCCCCAGACTTTGCTGGCTGGTGTGCGGACCTTCTGGTTATTTGGTTTTGTGTTCCCACCTCTCCGTGTCCACTGCTGCTAGCCCAAGTGCAAGGCTGAGGGCCCTCAGGGCCCGGGGTCCCCTCTCTGGGCAGGAACTTGGCACAGAGTTCCACACAGGCTCCCAGAGTTCTGGTGAGCTCTGCACAAAGCACTGTGCTTGTCTCCCTTCTCTCATCTGCCTGGCAGCCCCCCTCACAGAGAGGAGTAGGCTGTAAAGGATGGAAAGCAGGCAGCCCTTGGTTCAGTGTAGCCACCGGGGCTGCAAGGAGCACAGCAGAGCTAAATCTGAGTCCCTAAATTGTGCTTAAACCCTTGCTGATACCTCCTCATGTTCTCCTCCTCCACCCCCACCACCCAACACACCTCAGAGTGGGCTCTGATCCTTCCCCATCTGTGGTAATGCGGGGCACAAGGGCAGAGAGGATGCCAGGTGGTCAGGAGTCCTGAATCCTCTATGCTGCCAATGACTCACTTGCTGTGTGACCCCAGGCAAGTCACTTGACCTCTCTGAGCCTATTTCTTTGTCTGTGAAATGGAATAATAGCGTTCTCTTTGGTGTCCTGAGTAAACATGGGTGAGAGCACAGTAAACCAGCAAGCATGGCATGTGTATGAGGGGGAGACCATCAGTGAGAGTAATGAGGCTTCCCTTCCCTCTTGCTCCCCACAACAAAGGCCCGGGCTGCTGGCAGGGTAGAGTCTGGAGCCAGGTGGGGGGCAGGGGGGAGGACGGGTTGCTGGCAGGCCCTGCAGCCTCCCCTGTCCTGCCCTAGGAGTCTCTGACTGGGCGTGCTTTCTCTGCTGGTCAGGGGAGCTGAGGTAGCCCCCTGGGGAAAGAATGTAGGTGCTGTCAGGGCCTGAAGACCTGGAGCGCCACCCTGGCTCCCGCCCACAACGGGGCTGTTTGCTGCAGTGCTGTCCTCCAAAGGCCTCCACCCGCAGTCCCAGCACCAGGCCCACCTCAGGGAAGTGTGGCCGGGCCCGACTTCAGCCGGCGCTGGGCTCTGCCCGTCTCAGCTCTGCGCCCTCTCCCTAAGCCCAGGCACTGCCAGGAGGCCCCAGCCCACTGGGAGACCACGAGGGTGGGCAGGGGGTTGGCTTGCCTGGGCTCTGTTCTGGGAGTGGGGAACAGAGAAGTGCCAGGGGACACTGGTCTAACCCACCACTCAATCATTCATTCGGTTATTCACTACATATGTTCTTTAAAAAGATTAAAGAGCACACAGACGTGAAGAATTATTAAGACAGTCTAGTTGAGGAACCAAAGAAAATGCATTTTAAAAAGCACCCTCCGGGGCCAGTTATGTAACCGTGCAGGACAGCAACACACCCCAGAGACAGTGGCCAATGAGAGGGCAGCAGATACCACACTGCAGGGGTAGCTGAGGCCCAGAGGGCTGTGCACAGGGTGGTGTATGCGGCTGAGCTGCGGGGGGATAAGTAGTGCCTCAGTTTCCCTCCTGCGCAGTGAGGCAACTCGGGGCTCGCTAGTGGGGCCAGCCCAGCTCTGGGCAGCTGATGCTTCCTGAGGGCTGGCCAGGCATGCGGTGCACACAGCCTAGCTCGTTCGGTCCTTACAGTAACACCTCGTGGGGCAGGAACCCTCAGTATCCTCACTTCCCAGAGGAGACCCGGGTGTGGAGAGGTATATCCCCTCGCCAGGAGCACCGGGCTTGTAAGTGGCAGAACCAGGCTTGGGACTCAAGCAGGCGGGCACGGCTGGCGTGTTCGGTCTCTACTACACTGCACTGGGACCGTGGGAGCAAATCGCCTTCCGGGACATGAGGACATCAGAGCTGGAAGGGACCCCAGGGACTCTGGGTCCTCGTTCCTTTTAGGAATGGAGAAACTGAGGTGCCAGGTGGTAATGTGTCCTGCCCAAACCACACAGCTCATGAGTGGCAGAGCGGGGGTCTCAGCTGCGGGTCCGCTGATCCGCCACTGCTTCTCTCACCCTGGCTAGTACAGGTGCGGCCTGGGGACCAATGATAGGGGGATCCCTGGGAGCTCATTAGGAATGCAGAGTCTCGGGTTCCCCCAGACTTACGGGGCAGAAACCTGCATTTTGACAAGAGCTCAGTGATTCACATGCACTTTCTAGTTTGAGAAGCAGTGCTCTGTGCTGTTCTATGTTCCTGGTCTATAGTATCTGTTACCATGAGTTCCACGACATTGTATCCAGACACAGGAAAGCCTGACATTAGGCAATTCTGGAAACTCCATCCCATGCTCACATGGGGGTGAGTCCTCTGGGGTCTGGGGGAGGCAGACGGAGCAAGTCCCCCAGAGCTTGGTCCTCTTGGGCTCAGGCACACCAGCCCCCACTGACCTGCTGCTCAGCTGGGAGCTGAGCCCTGAGCTGGGGCTTGCCAAGCCCAGGGAAGAGGTAGCACTCAGACAGGGTCCAGAGCATGCTCCAGCATCGCCGTTGATGGCCGGGGGAGGAGGCCTAGACTCCCGTGAGGAAAACCTAGGCCCGGAGGCTGGCCTGGGAATGGCAGGTTCAGGATAGAAGTTCCTGGCAGCAGGGGTGGTAGCCAAGAGCTTGGGCAGGGCTGAGGGCCAAGGAGCTTTGGTTCTTTCTCTGCTCTCTCCCAGCACCTCCATGCACACTGTGAAAGGCTCTTCTCAGTCCCATGGAAAGGCCTATGTCCTCACAGCCTGGAGACCCTCCACCTCCCCACTCTTATCTGCACAGAAATCCTGCCACTGCCCCTGAGTGAAGTCAGAGGTTGAGATGACCCAGCGTGCCCACCGCAGTCCCACACTCATTCTGGTTTGCTGGCTGACAGCCCCTGTCCTCCGCCCTGGGTCCTGGGGAAGTCAGCGAATCTGGGCAGAAGACTGGGGAAGACCCCGGGCTGGGAGTGACCACAGGAACACAGTGGCCTTTTGCTCTGTCTCCCAGCTCCTCTGAATCTGAGGCAGCTACGCAAGGGCAAGGAGAGTCCCACTGTAGCTAGCAGGGCTGGGGGCACCGAATCCACCTTCATACACAGCCCACCTTCAGATGGAGCAGGAGAGGACACCTCCAAGGCCCCCGGCTTACTTGCTGCTCCTCTGATGCCCTAGTCTCCTCTCTACATGCTCTTCCCCTTTCTCCTCCATGTACAGCTTAATGCTCCTCTGACTTGCTGTGTAACCTTGGGCAGCCTCTCCCCCTCTCTGAACCTTATGTGAAAGGAGGAACAAGGCTAAATTAGCCCTCTTCAGGTGGGTCTTGGAGGAGCTCTAGGGCTCCTCGGAGCAGCCTCTGGGGAGAGCATAGCATCCAAGGGTAGGCCTGATGGGCAGGGCTCCAGCCCTTACCTCCAATCAGAGCAGCTTTGCTACTCTCCGATTTCTATAATGGGATGTTTGTTGGCTTTCCTTTTTTTTTTTTTTTTTTGGCAAAATGGTCTAAATGCTTGGGAGAAGTTCTGGAGGACTTTTATAGTACTGTCCAGCTGGAATCCCCTAGGGGTAGATCTTTGCTCCATGTGGCACAACTCTGGGCCGTTCCAGACTGGGGCCCAGTCAGGGCTAAGGGGAAGGATGCTCTCCCTCAGCTGGCTTGGCCCAGGAGTGCAGAGGACTGGAGGGAAGAGGGTTCAGGTACTGGACCTCTCTCTCAGTCTTTGATGGCCCGACAGCTACTCCCTTCTGTTCCTCTTTCCTGCCCTCCTTCACTCACCCAAAACTTCCCAAAGGAAGCAGCTCTCATTAAGTCAGTGGAGGCTGACAGTGTTGAAGCCACAGCCTTGTTCAAGGGGTGGCTCAGCCCCTGGGACTGAATGCAATCCCGGTGGAAACCAAGTGGCCTGTTTTCCATGGAATAATCAGCTGGATAACTGTCCAGTCTCCGCTAGGCCGTGTAGAGGTGTTGGCTCAGCTTGGGGGAGACCAGACAGTCCCTCACTCTGAAGGGGCTGGCCACCGAAGCCAGGAAGACAGCAGTATCCACTGACTCAGCAATTTCATCCTGGGAATTCAACCCAAGGCGATATTACAGAAAGAAAAGGCCATCTGCATAAAGATGATCGCTGTGGCATTACTCAAAATAGCCCTAAACAGGGAACTACCCAGCTTCCCAGCAATAGGGGTAGTAAATTATAGAACATCAACCAGATGGAATATTATGCACCCACTAAACTTAGCATGTGAAGGCTATGTGGAAACATGGAAACAACACTGATGGTAAAATGTTAGCGAAAGGGAAGCGGCTCCGCACACATCAGTACTCTTTCTTTCCCCTAGCAAAGGTGTGACAGAGAACGGCAGCTGTATTATGAGTGACTCGCTGTGTCATTCACTGAAGAAATAATGATTGTCTCCCATGTGCTGGGGCCAGGGCTGGGTGCTGAGGATGCAGCGCGGCTGAGAACACCTCTCCTGCTCTCCATCTAGCGCCTCCAATCTAGTCCTGAAGCTCTTCCCTAAATGGCCTTCAAAATTGTCACAGCATCATCTTTCAATAAGAAGTGGTTGATGAGGGAAATAAGGGAGGAGAGGTGCTCCTCTCCTTCCTGGGAATGTTCGTTGGCTCCTGGGATCAGAGCCACCTCCGGCTGGAGTACAGACATGTCAGCAGAAAACCAAATGTCAATGTGGTAGTGACATTTCGGTCTTATAATGTCTTAGTTTCCTTTGAAGCGAAAACAGTTTTAAAAATCCATGTTAAAAAGGAGGAAAAAAGTTAGGACTTGTTACTAATCTCGCGGCTGAATAATTAAGTGTGCCTAATTCTGAAAGTAGCAGGCGAAATTATGCAGTGCCAAAGTGACAACTCCCATACCTACACCATCCCGTCTCTAGCAGCGTGGTTTTAACTTTATAGCTAAACTACGCTGCCAGAAAACCTAATAAAAGGAAGCAAAAATATTTCTGTTTATATCAAGCTGCCATTTGAGAAAGACTTTTAAATATGTTCTTCCCCATGTGTAAATCTGACAGCAGTTGCATAATTAAAACCCCAGTGGAGAGTTTCCTTTTAATCTTTTGAAAGTAAACCGGTAAGACGTCCTTTAGGATGTGAAATGATGGATTAAT
This sequence comes from Leptonychotes weddellii, assembly GCF_054177405.1. NCBI lineage: Eukaryota > Metazoa > Chordata > Mammalia > Carnivora > Phocidae > Leptonychotes > Leptonychotes weddellii. The sequence continues at coordinate 57,730,104 of NC_138378.1, forward strand.
ACTTGGCTATCTTTGAGCCTCTCAGAATATTGTTTAGTGCTGAAAGAACACAAGCCACCATCTTTATCTGTAGGAGTTCCTGTAAGCACAGGAGATGCAGATAACGAAGTGCCAAAGGGCACACAGGCACCTATGATGAGTTCTGCTCATCTCGGATTTTGTTAAATGGAGGACCGAATAAACGAATGCATTCACATGAAAACAAACTTGATTTCAGCCCCTTAGGAATATGTCACGTAGCATAGATGAAAGAAATAATAATTACCCAGGATTTCAGTTCAGTGTGAGCAACCAATATGAATGATTTAGACCACAAAGTCGTTTTTTATTTTACTTGAGCTGTTCAGGTTGACTTTCTAAACAACCTCAACTACTGCCGAACAATCACTGGCAAATTTTTCCTGGATCTGTACCATGTGGACACACGTGTGTCTCTACAGTTGCAAGCTGCCTAGCTCTGGGGATGGGGCCCTGTTCAAGCCAAATGTCCAGACAAAGATTCATCTTATCATGATGTTCCATCCAACCCTGAATACACATAGCCACACCTGAACTTTTCTTCTGTGTCTCCCTGTAGCTGAAGGCCCATTCCTGCCCCTTCTTCCCCTTCCCTGCACGTACACATACACACGTACACACACACACACACACACACACACACACTGGGGCAAAAGAAGGCAGAAGGCAAGTGGTTTCTGTCTTTATACCATTCTGATAAACATCAGAATGTCTCCTACTTGCTAGCACCTCTGTCTCTGACCTTGGTATTGGCTCTTGCCTTCTCAGCTTAGACCCGCCAGATGCTTCTAGTCTGTCTGACCTCTTAAGATACGTTTGATCCTTCACGTTTTCTCAGGACTCAATCAGTTGTTGGCCTGACCAACAGACCAGTCCTCCTGCCCAGTCCTGCCCTGCTGTCAGACCCACACACACCCACACCCATTATTAAATACTCCAGTCTCAAACAAGGATGTGCCCACTAATTATATGCATGAAATTGGTAGACCAAGCACTGCATAACATGGATTCTGGACCCAGCTGAACATATAATTAACCGTGACCTGAGACAAGTCCCTTAACACTCTGCACCACATGGGATTGGACTAAAGGTCTCCTCCTTGTTCTAGTCATCTTTAGTGAAAATAGCCAGGATATGCTGCCCATAAACACTGTGATCCATCTGTTGCTGGAACATGCTTTAACCTGTGTCTTGTAGGATAAGCTTTAACTTTTCAAAATGTAGCACCAGGCCTGACATACACAATTCATCATATGTATAGAATAAATAAAAGAAGGGTTTTTTTTTTAATACTAAAATCTAGATGCATCATTTAGCAGGGTCCACACAACACAAAAAAGGAATGTCCACACTACAGCATGGACCATATACACCATGATCTTACACTGATCAGATAAAACTGAGTGCATGTGAATTTCCCTCTTCACTGGATGAGGTCACAGGCAGAGAATCCTGACTGCCCATTTTGGACTGAGCTTTGGCTCCCTGAGCCACTAAATCCATAAAAGCACCAATACTAATAATTGTCTCTGAAGACTTAGGGCATTTAAGGGAAAGAAACTATATAAGCAGAAGAGAAACTGACGTATGTAGGTCTTTAGTTAAATCTCATTGAAGTACATTTTGCAAGAGAAGGCTGAAATGACAACCATGCTACTTTGGGATTCAGCAGAACTTATCGGACGGACAGAGTGACTGATTTGAACCACTGGCCCAGACCACTAGAGCAGGTGGATAACTGACAGCGGTCCTGCTACTCGCGTGGCTGTCCTGCCATCCCTGCAAAGGTCTGTTTCGATGCTAAGCTGTCTACAGCCTAGTTCTGGTCCCTGAGTGCAGCTCCCCTGAGAGATACATGTCTCCCTGCGGCAGATTTTGGAAACAGTGTGCTGGGTCATTCGTAACACAGCCACATGCTTGAGTGTAGCCCTCCTACACTGCTTGCCTACATCTGAAAACACAAATCAAGAAAGAGAACATAGCTCCTTTCTGCTTGACTAAAGAATAGCCTATTCTGCCAGTAGATTAAAGGCTGGGGCTTGGAAAAATTTGCCAACATACAGACTTGATTTTGTGCAAAGACTGAGAGAAGCTTTAGGAGCTGTGGCTGGGCAGTGAATGAAGAAATTGATGGGAGCTCCATCAGAGAGGCACCAAGACCACAGGTCAGGTGGACTCACTGCCTATAGGGGAAGAGGATGCTGCTAACACCTTTCCCTTTAGCCTGTGAGTTCCATTAGGAAGCTAAAGCCAGAGTGTGTAAGTGGGAGAGAAATGCTGTCACCACCCAAAATGTGCACAGGTGTGCCTCTAGGTGGAAGAAAGCAGAAGGGTATGTTTACAAGAGGAAGAGCACAAATCAGTAATGAGCGATGAAGGCATGATGTCATCCTCTAGGACTAAGCATCCTTAGTACTTTTAAAGCACTTAAAAAAAAACTCTAGTTGCTATAGCAACTTGATGCAGCTCTTAAAAGGGGATTTTTTTTTGAGGGGGTCATTTTATATCTTCAATCACCATAACAACATGATATAGCTTTTAAAGGGTATTTTTATCCAATTTGTGTGTGCTTTGGGCTTGGGCCATATTTGCCTTTTCTACTTAAAATAATCAGATCAAGCATGACACATGAAAAATCATTGAAGGAAAGGAAGCCCTTTCGTAGACTATACATATACACTCAGAGAGACATCTCTAGCTGCTCATATCCTGCACATGGATGAAGGCTTTCTGTCTCCCAGCAGCCATCTGCGATGGCTTACACTGGCCAGTTAGTCTGTGCCCGTCTCTGAGCTGGCATAGCAAACTAGCCCAGAGCCTACCCATGGAAGTTGTGTCCATGCAATCCCTCACTGCTCAGCCCTGTGAATCCAGCCCCCTCCTCCAAAACTACCACCAGGAGATAGTGCCTAGGGGTGACTAGTGATATGGCCAGCCGAATGCCTTCTCCCACTCTGGGACTCAAAGCATGAGCAGATGGGACACACAAAATCTCACCAAAGTGGAAATCCTGTATTTATTCTGCACTCTCTAGTAGCTGGGGAGGAGATCTGTTCACATGACACCCAGGGTCCAGGGAAAGGGGGGATGGGGAAAGTGGGTGCCAGGAGAAGAAGTAAGACAAGGAAGGGGCAGAGTGGGGAGCAGCAAGGGACTCCAGGTTCTCTACAGGAGAGGTTCAGAGGAGGGGTAAAAGTGGGAGAAGTGGGGGGCTTATTAAAGGAGTATTTAAACAGCATGTTGTGTATGATTGTGAAACCGTGAGCTGTTTATCCCAAAAATAAGGAAAAGGGATAATAAGTATAGAGAAGCCACCCCCTCCCCCACCCCACCCAGCTACCCCTTGGTGCCACTATTGGTTGGAAAAGATGGCAAGGTAACAGGAGAGGTCAAGAAATTGGAGAAGTCGGGAAGGGGGCAGAGGGAGAAGGGTGAGAAGGGGTGGGGAGAGCAGAATAACAGCGCTGAAGTCCGGGCCTCCAAGTCTAACGGGCTTTTCTTTGGGGGAGGTGCGGTGTGGACCGTTAGGAGAAGCGGGTGGGAAGGAGATCAAGGAAAGTGGTCGCCCTCCCCAGGGTAAAGGGCTAGAGGATACTGAAGGAAAACGCGTGGCAAAAGAAAGAAAGGAGAAAGAGAAAAACGCTATGAGTGGAGGTAAAGGGGGCTTCCCAAATCCTCTGGATGAGGAAACAGACCCAGGGGGCGCGAGAAATGCAAGGAAACAGCAGGCCCTGGACGCTTGTTCTCACGAATCCTCTTAGAGGCGAAAACTGAGGCGCACAGAGGTTAAGTCATGGAGCTGGCAAGCGCTGGAGCGCGCGGGCGGCCGCCGGTCAGCCCAGAGAGCCTGGGTGAGGGTTCTCCCCATTCGGCCGCACTGCCTGGCGAGTCACCGCTGGGTGAGCGCCAGAGATGGACCTCTCAGGCTTCCCGCGCCGACAGCCGGTTAAGAAAGAGAAGGGTCAGGAGGAGGGGGACCGGCAGAGAGGTGAGGGCAAGAGGAAAGTAGGCGGTGGGGTGTTAGAAGGTAAGGGGGAAGCCAAGGGACGCGGACCCAGCCTCTTAGCGGTGGAAAGGGCGGCAGGTGAAAGGCACGGAGAGGAAAGACGCGCGCGGGGCGCGCCGCTCACCTATGGTCGATACCACGGTGCCCACGAAGTAGAAGGCGCCGGGGAAGTCCCAGCGCGGGCGCAGCGCGTCGGCTCGGACGCCGGCTGCCAGCGCGGCCTCGTAGTGCCGGAGGAAGGCGCGCAGCTCCGGCTCGGCCACGCCGTGCGCTGCGCTGAAGTTGCGCAGCGTGGCGCCCCAGCGCGCCCGCGCCTCCGCCTCGCCCGGGCTCTCGAGCGCAGAGAAGACTGTGGCGCCCGCCACCAGGTAGAGGCCGATGAGCGCCGCCAGCAGCACGAAGCGACCCGTGTCCTCGTTGAGGTGCGAGCGGCGGCAGCAGCAGCAGCAGCAGGAGGGGCGCGGCAGGCGGCGGCGGCAGCGGCGGGGCGGGGGCCGGGGGCTGCGGGAGGACATGGTCCGGAGCTCAGCCCCGGGGCCGGGGCGGCGCTCGGGGCCCGGGCCGCGACATCCCCCCCGCGGGAGCAGAAGCGTGAGGATGGTGGCCAGGGGTCGGGGGCCGCCGCGGAGCCCCTTGCCGCCTCCCCCAGAGCCCGGACGGCAGGGCGCCTCGCCCCCGCCTCCGCCTCCTCGGCGCTCAGGCCGCACACGGGTCCCGCGGCCCTTCGGGCGCCCGGGCTGGGACGCTCCTCTCCGCGCCCCGACGCCTCGCCGGCTCCCGCAGCTCCTCACCCGCCACCCTCGGGCGCAGGGGTCTGAAGCTAGGCCCCTGCCGCCCTGTGGCCGGCGTCCGCGGGGCCCCGGGCCTCATACTCCTCTCCAGACAGGCCGCGGGCGGCGGGCGGAGCGGGCTGGGGAACCCGGGAGCCTAAGACTGGGACGCCGCAGCAGGGCACGAAGAAAGCCCCCGGGGGCGTCCCATGGGGCGTTCCCCTCTCGGCGGCTCCCAGGCGCAGCCTGCGCGGGCAGTCCGCTCCGACCCCCGGGCCTGAGCTGGCGGCGTCGGCTTCGGAGCCTCAGAACAGAGCCGAGTCCCGGGAAGCGCTCCCTTTCCAGCTCCAGGCGGAGAGCCGCCCGGCACGGAGAGGCGGAGTCACCGGCGCCCGGGGCGGGGTGTTGGGGGGGAGATAAGGATGGAAGGAAAGGGGTGGGGAGTTGGGCTGCTGCGACGCCTCCCGGTCGTTCTGGCGGCACTAAATGCGGGGCACCGAAGCAGGTGTCGGGACTGCGGTGCTGGCTGCCCCCCTGCTGGGGAACCCTGTCCGGCCCCTCCCTGAGCTTCGGCTTCGGAATCCCTTTCTTGTCTCCAAGCTGCCGCCAAACTTTGCTCAACTTGACGGTGCCTTGCGGTCTTCGGGGTTGGGGGCCACACGACGCGAATCTTCCAACACCCTGTTCTCGGGCTGCAGTCCGAAGTTTAAGTTCCCTCTTGCTTCTTCTTCTTGGATCCTTCCGCAGTGCTAGGTCTCTGAGGGTTCCTTTGGGGAAATGATCCCGCCTGGGAAGGAATGGGGGTGGGGTCACTCGGCTCCGGGCGACCTGGGAATGAGGGCGTCTCCTCCCCTCCCGACCGAGCGGGCGGCCGGCGTCAGCACCGCGGACAGCGCATCGGTGCCGCAGCTCGGGGGCGGGCGGCGCTAGGGCTGCGGGGGCCTGCAGCGCGGGGCGAGGCCCGTCACCCTGCTGCGCGGTGTCCCCAAACCCTGTTTCCCTTTCTCCTTCTCCTATTCCCCACCCACCCCCCCCCCGGTCGGTGGCAGGTACAGTTGCTGAGCAGCGTGCTGACAGGGCGAGGACGCTGCGGAACAGAGACAGGGGAGGAGTCAAGTGCGAGTAGGGGATCGAGGTGCCACCGGAGGAGGAGGCGTCCAGACCCACCCTACTGCTGGATCTTCTTTCGCAACCCCAGCTCCCTGACTTCTCCAGCCCGGGGTGGGGGGGCCTGGATAGGAACCTGGCTGCTGCAGGGTGGGTAGAAGAGGTGCAGGGGAAGCTCCCTAGCAGGCTCGCTCCCCCGAGGCCGGCGTGGGGCGCGGAGGAAAGGGTGTGCTTTTGAGAGCGGCGGGGGCGGGCAGTCGTCGCCCCCTCGTCCCGCCGCGACCGGGAAACAGCTGGTGCTCCGCGCTACCGCGGGAGCTTCTCCGCGGAACACAATCCCGGCTTGGCCTGGGTCACAAAGTTCTGTGGCGAGTGAGGAACACCCTCGGTACGGAGGGACGGAAAAACATCCTCTTTGGGCAGCCAGCCCCTTCTCTGTCTGCCACCTTCCCATGATGATGATGAGACTACGCAGATAACAGAAAACAAAAACAATAATGGTGACTCTGTTTAGACACGCTAGGTGGGTGAACTGTAAATGTAGAGCTATCTCCCCACCCATTTCCCAGCCTGTCTGGCCTCCACACCAGAAAACACTTAAGCTAAGGTCAACCCAAAGTGGTGGCAGCATCGTCAGGCCCCTTAAGGGTCGGGGCACTCAAAGTGGTTTCTGAAAGAGCCTCCGCTACTCACTGAGCATTTCCTAGCTTAGAAACTAGGTACCTCTCATTAAAAACTAATGATGTAATGTGTGGTGATTAACATAACAATAAAAAATTAAAAAAAAAAAAAGAAACTAGGTACCTCTGAGCCCATGCCACCACATGGAGACTGGGGTGGGGTAGGGTAGGGTGGGATGGGAGCAGGAGAGCTATTAGAAAGCTAAAAGGCATCTGACTTGGGGCATTGGTTTTCTTAAACCAGGCACATTGGAGACTTGGATCTTCCTAGAAATGCTGTTCCAGTTTGTAGATAGAGCCAACTGCACTCCCCTATGCTTTAGGGAGGGACAGATGAGAAGAGACTCCACCTCCATAGTCAGAACTAGGATTTCTGGCTGTGAGTGGCATGTGTCAAGTTTTGCAGTGATCTTCTTAGAAAGGAGCGGGGAACCTTTGCATGAGGGGGAGAATATCTCATTCATACTAGGAGCTTTAAACAAACACAAATTATTGCCATTGCACACTATTGCTATTATTTGCAAAATGCACTTCAATTATTCTCTTTCCAGGTCTTTGCCTCTCTTGGGCTTTACAAAAGTGCTGTTTCCCCAACTTCTTCTCTCTTCCCTACAATACCCCCATCTCTACGAGTTCCTGCAGGCAGGGAGGACAGCCCAGCCATGGACCTTTGGAGCTGGATTCCACTTGACTGGTCAGCCCTGACAGAAACCCTGAGAAGTGTCATTCCAGGAGTTGGCACTGGAAGCCTCCAGATGCAGCTGAAGGGAATTGCCAGACCTCTCAGTGGCTTTCTTTGCCCAGACTCCCAGGGCAGGGACAGAGTGCTTTGCTGCAGTGTTCTGTGCCTCTGGACCAGTTCCTTGCCCAGTTGGCAGAGGACCTGCCTTGTCCTCCAGCTTGTTATTCTAAGTTGATTAGCAGCAAACCCCTGGCATCAATCTCAACTCTGAATGATCTAATCAATTTATATAATAGGAAAATGATGAGTTCCCTGCACATAGGCACGGGGTCCTTTGGGGGACCAGCCCCATGATGAATGCCACTTGTGCCCACTGAATCAATATTTAAGTCACTGATTTCCAGCTGGCTATCCTCAAAGCCTTTACCTTGGCCCCGAATTGCTGCAGGAGCCTCCTAGGGATGAAGACTTGCTATCTCAGATGTCTCCCTTTTTAGCTCCATCCTGCTTGCATCTGCCAGTCATTGCTGTGATCATGCCATTTGATCTGATCATGTGACTAATGTCCCTAGATTACAGTCTTCCATGGCTCCCCCAAAACTATAAAAATTTAGTCTTTAAACCCTCGGGGCTGCCATTCAAAGCCCTTGCTGATGTGATTCCCAGCAAATCATTCCAGCTTCACCTTCTGCTATGTCCTGCTTATCCCCCAAGTACTCTATACTCAGCCCAATCATCAGGCCTTTGCTTGTGCTGTGGCCCCTGCTGGAGTGCCATCTTCTTTCTCCTTCTCTCCAGCTCTTCAAATATACAGCTCAACTCAGGTTAAAACTTTTTTCCAGAAGACTTTTCCTGTGAAGGATATTTTGACCCAATCACTTTGATGCCATCATTTCAATCCTAAGATCATTTGATTCCACTTTGTCCTTGCGAACTTCAGATAAGACACCTGAGCAGGTACAGGTCTTCACTTTTTCTGTTTCTCTCTGTCTTTTATAAAAGAAAGCACAATGGCAAGACCATTAACCAGGAAAATTAGGGAAGGTCAAATGCACCCAATTGGCAGTTCTACCCCTACCCATATACCCAAGATTAATGGAAAGATATATCCACACAAAAGCTTGTCCATGAATGTTCATAGCAGCATTTATCAATAATAGCCAAAAAGTGGAAACAACTCATCAAGTCCATAAGTATCCATCAACTTATGAATGATAAATACAATGGGATATATCCATACAATGACATATTCAACAATAAAAAGGAATGGAGTACTGACACATGCTACAACATGAATGAATCTTGAAATATCACACTAAGTGAAAGAAGCCAGTCACAAAAGATGACCTATTGTATGATTTCATCTGTAAGAAATATCCAGAATAGGAAAATCCACAAAGATAGAAGTAATTTAGTGGTTGCTTTGGGCTGAGGAATTGAGGAGGAATGGGAGTGACCGCTAATGGGTATGGAAGTTTCTTTGGAGGTGATAAAAATATTCCAAAATTGTGGCAATGATTACACAGTTCTGCAAATATACTAAAAAGCACCAAATTATATATTTTAAATTAATGAATTGTATATTAATTACATTTCAATAAATCTATTAAAAATACAAATGCAACTACTTGATCAATTGCTTTATTGAAAAAATAGAAATAGATGGGCGCCTGGGTGGCTCAGTTGGTTAAGTGACTGCCTTCGGCTCAGGTCATGATCCTGGAGTCCCAGGATCGAGTCCCGCATCGGGCTCCCTGCTCGGCAGGGAGTCTGCTTCTCCCTCTGACCCTCCTCCCTCTCATGCTCTCTGTCTCTCATTCTCTCTGTCTCAAATAAATAAATAAAATCTTTAAAAAAAAAAAA
>NC_138378.1:57739730-57785529 GCF_054177405.1 Leptonychotes weddellii
GCGCCTGGGTGGCTCAGTTGGTTAAGTGACTGCCTTCGGCTCAGGTCATGATCCTGGAGTCCCAGGATCGAGTCCCGCATCGGGCTCCCTGCTCGGCAGGGAGTCTGCTTCTCCCTCTGACCCTCCTCCCTCTCATGCTCTCTGTCTCTCATTCTCTCTGTCTCAAATAAATAAATAAAATCTTTAAAAAAAAAAAAAGAAAAAATAGAAATAGAAAAGAATTGATCCCAAGGAAAATGATTTCTTTTTTTTTTTCAAGATTTTATTTATTTATTTGAGAGAGAATGAGAGACAGCACGAGAGGGAAGAGGGTCAGAGGGAGAAGCAGACCCCCCAGCTGAGCAGGGAGCCCGATGTGGGACTCGATCCCGGGACTCCAGGATCATGACCTGAGCCGAAGGCAGTTGCTTAATCAACTGAGCCACCCAGGCGCCCAAATGATTTCTTTAAAATAGGAAAAATTGTGGAAAGTTTAGCTGCACTAAAGAGAAAACTGATTATGAAATTAACTTGAATAAAATAAGTTTGCTCCAGAAAGTACTTTCTCTTAAAAATTAATCTCTGTTGGTAAAATTCTCATGAAAAATTCTGCATTCCAAGTAACAAATTCAGAATTTCCTGGGTGCCTCCAAACCTCTTTGATCTTCCTGATTTCAGAACTCCTCTATTATTTATTATTCATTTGCAATTAGTTGTGTAACAAGATATAAATAAAGTCTGGGTCTGGAGAAGCTGATCATCTCTATCATGTGAAGGGTCACTTGAGTTGTATAATTGCAGAAACCCTTCTCCCCTCCTTCTCCTGGAATTAGGAAAAAGGAAGACCTTTTATGTTTTATGTGATTTGGCAAAAATTTCCTCACACCATGTTTTACAGAGCTGGTGGCTGAGGAGGACCAAACCGATTCCACCCAGGACCTTCTGGGATGGAAAGGAAAGATGTCTGATTTGTCTTCCCTGAGTTTGAGGTCAAAGAGGCTTGTTGAGGAAGGGTACAGAGGGCAGTGGCTAACCACAGCCCAGGAGCTGGCAGAAAGGCCCTTTGAAATGAAATTATTCTGAGGGTGAGGAGTCGGATTGGAAGCTAGGCTAAGACAAGTGTCTAAATGCTTTGGTAGCAGAGGATGTAACTGATGCCACATGTCCCATAGGCACATCTCCCTAGCACTGTGTGGGATCTGAAACCCAGAGTTGGTTGAGCCTGGGCTTGTGACCTGAGAGGAGAGTATCCTTGGTACCCAAGGTGGCACCTCATGTGCTACTGAGCAGTGCACATGAGGTGCGTCTCATGTGCATCTGAGCAGTGATAGATAAGGTGGCACCTCATGTGCCACTGAGCAGTGCACATGAGGTGCGTCTCAAGTGCGTCTGAGTAGTGATAGATAAGCAATGCTGCAGATGGTACAGAGGTGCTTACAATAACAGGGTCGATCATGTTCCTTTTCTTTCCAATTTGCATTTGGGGGAGGGGGTTCCTTTTGGACTGAACAAGGCTTCATTTTCTTACTGATCCTCTGTCTAGATTTTCTATCAATTATTAAATGTGGGTATTTAGAGGCACCTGGGTGGTTCAGTCAGTTAAGAGTCTGACTTCGGCTCAGGTCATGATCTCATGGTTCTCTGCTCAGCAGGGCGTCTGTTTCTCCTTCTCCCTCTGCACCCCCCACTCATGTTCTCTCTCTCTCAAATAAATAAATAAATAAATGGGTATTTAAGTCTTCAACTATTATCATTAAACTCATTTCTCCCTTCAAATCTGTCAGTGTTTGCTTCATATGTTTTGGGGTTCTGTTATTTGGTGCATATGTGTTTATAATTATTATAGCTTCTTGATAGATTTACCTTTTTTTCAATATATAATGTCCTCTTTTGGTCTATTGTAACAATTTTTAATTTAAAGTCTATTTTGGGATGCCTGGGTGTCTCAGTCCATTAAATATCTGCCTTTGGCTCAGGTCATGATCCCAGGATCCTGGGATTAAGTCCCACAAGGGGCTCCTTGCTCAGCAGGGAGCCTGCTTCTCCCTCAGCCTGCCACTCCCCCTGTTTGTGCACTCACATGCACTCTCTCTCTCTGATAAATAAATACATAAAATCTTTAAAAAAAATTAAAGTCTTTTTTGTCTGAAGAAGACATCCAAATGGCCAAAAGACACATGAAAAAATGCTCCACATCACTCGGCATTGGGGAAATACAAATCAAAAACACAATGAGATAACACCTCACACCAGTCAGAATGGCTAAAATTAACAAGTCAGGAAACGACAGATGTTGGCAAGGATGCAGAGAAAGGGGAACCCTCCTACACTGTTGGTGGGACTGCAAGCTGGTGCAGCCATTCTGGAAAACAGTATGGAGGTTCCTCAAAAAGTTGAAAATAGAGCTACCCTACAACCCAGCAATTGCACTATTGGGTATTTACCCCAAAGATACAAGTGTAGTGATCTGAAGGGGCATCTGCACCCCAATGTTTATAGCAGCAATGTCCACAATAGCCAAACTATGGAAAGAGCCCAACTGTCTATCAATAGATGAATGGATAAAGAAGATGTGGTATATACATACACAATAGAATATTATGCAGCCATCAAAAAATGAAATCTTGCCATTTGCAATGATGTGGATGGAACTAGAGGGTATTATGCTAAGCAAGATAAGTCAATCAGAGAAAGACAATTATCATATGATCTCCCTGGTATGTGGAATTAAAGAAACAAAACGGAGGATCATAGGGGAAGAGAGGGAAAAATAAAACAAGACAAAAACCAGAGCTGGAGACGAACCGTAAGAGACTCTTTTTTTTTTTTTAAGATTTGTTTATTTATTTATTTGACAGAAAGAGAAAGCACAAGTAGTCAGAGTGGCTGGCAGAGGGAGAGGGAGAGGATGAAGCAGACTCCCAGCTAAGCAGGGAGCCTGAAGCGGGGCTCGATCCCAGGACCCTGGGATCATGACCTGAGCCAAAGGCAGAGACTTAACCACCTGAGCCACCCAGGTGCCCCAAGAGACTCTTAATAACAGGAAATAAACTGAGGGTTGCTGGAGGTGAGGGGGGGATGGAGGGATGGGATAACTGGATAATGGACATTAAGGAGGGCACGTGATGTAATGAGCACTGGGTATGATATAAGACTGATGAGTCACAGGCCTGTACCTCTGGAACCAATAATACATTATATGTTAATTAATTGAATTTAAATAAAAAATATTTTTTAAAAAATAAAGTCTATTTTGTCTGGAGTAGAGCCACTCCAACTCTCTTTTTGTTACTATTTACATAGAATGTCTTTTTCCACCCATTTACTTTCATTTGTTAAAAAAATTAAAAAAATATTTTTGAGAGAAAGAATGTACACAAGTGGGGGAAGGAGCAGAGGGAGAGGGAGAGAAATCCTCAAGCAGACTCCCCACTGAGAGCAGAGCCTGATGTGGGACTCAATCCCAGTACTCTGAGATCAGGACCTGAGCTGAAACCAAGGGTCAGATGCTTAATCTACTGAGCCACTCAGGTGCCCCATCACCCATTTACTTTCAATCTATTTGTGTCTTTGGATCTTAAGTGAGTCTCTTGTAGATAATATATAGTTGGTACATGAGATTCCTAATTGAACTTGTTAAGAATGCCTATGATTGGGGCGCCTGGGTGGCTCAGTCTTTAAGCGTCTGCCTTTGGCTCAGGTCATGGTCCCAGGGTCCTGGGATCGAGCCCTGCATCCGGGTTCCTGCTCGGTGGGAAGACTGCTTCTCCCTCTCCCACTCCCCCTGCTTGTGTTCCTACTCTCGCTATCTCTCTCTCTGTCAAAAAAAAAAAAAAAAGAATGCCTGTGATTGTTCAGCTGCTTCCTGGTATATTCCCAAATAATCAATGAATAGACATTTACTGAGAACCTATCAAGTACAAAACAATGTGATGTAAGTGTGTGTGTGTGTGTGTGCATGTGTGCGCATATGTGCGCATGTGCTGAGCTCTGCTGTCCCTTCAAGAGCTTAAAGCCTGGCTCAGGAGTCAAGATACACATATATGAAGCAGTAAGGACCATGACACAGCACGTACAGGTAGGAGCTGACCGTTTGGTACTCATCATAGATGAGAGAAAGGAGCCTGTGGTGAGGACCACAGGAGTCAGAAGAAGCTTTGGGTAGCAGGCAGAATGGTGGCTTGTCCTGAAGGATGGGTAGAATTCAGATGGACTGGAAGAAAGGGGACATCCCAGTCAGGAGAGTGGATCTGAGTGCTAGTGTGGAAGCAGGAAAGAGCATATTGTGTTTAAGGAACTGTGGCAAGCAGAGAGGAAAGTTCCTCTGTCTTTTACAATCCATGACTCCATTGGCTGGCCTGTCATCCTTTTAATACCCCTTGAGTGCATGCAATAACCGGCCTGTGAAACCCAATGGGGAGTGTTTTTCTTCCAGGATGAGTGTCAGATATCGAATATAGGTGGATTCATGAAGCCAGTTTTATGGCAAACTTTTAGTTTCCCCATAGACACACCACATTGAGGGGACTGTTGATCAAGTTGTATCTGCAGAGGAAAAAAGGGACAAATGAGGAACATATTAGGTATAGAGCCACAGGCTCTAGTGTTTAGACCTCCCTGGGCTCCAGTTTCCATATCTGTCTTTGCAAAGAGTGTACAGTCTTCTTCTTCTTCTTTTTTTTTTAATTTATTTTAGAGAGAGAGCACGAGCGAGGAGGGGCAGAGGGAGCCCTCTCTTCCAATGCCAAATCACTTCTTAATTTTTAAATGTCTATTTCAACTTTTATTTTAAAATCTGACCCAGATTTTTTGTCCTGTAGGTAAGACCATATGTGTATTGATTTGTCCCAAGTGGACTTCGACATAAGTTTTTAAAGACTGTATAAATAGGCCAATTTTGGCTGGTGCGTACCATGGGTTCCCCGGGCGGCTCGCCTCTGCTCTCCTGGGCTCTGGGATGATCGGCCAGAAGATGCTCTACTCCTTCTTCTCCCTGAGCCTTGCGGGGAAACGACGTGCCCACAGTCCTGAGCCGGCCCACCAACGGACCGGCCTGGCGGCGGCAGCTCAACAAAACACAGATGCAGCAGCCAGCCCTGCCAAGACGTCCCAGGCCGGGCAGGAGGACCCCAGCACACTGCCCTCCTCGCGGCTGAGTCCCGCCAAGTTGGTCCGCATCCGGAGGAACAAGGCTGCCCTGCTCAGACTCGCCGCACGCAACGTGCCCGTGGGTTTCGGTGAGAGCTGGCAGACAAGGCTCAGCGCAGCGTTCGGGAAACCGTATTTCATCAAGCTAATGGGATTTGTTGCGGAAGAAAGAAAACATTACACTGTTTATCCACCCCCACACCGAGTCTTCACGTGGATCCAGATGTGTGCCCTAAGACATGTGAAGGTTGTCATCCTGGGTCAGGATCCGTTTCATGGACCCAACCAAGCCCATGGGCTCTGCTTTAGTGTTCGAAGACCCGTTCCACCGCCGCCCAGTCTGGAAAACATTTATAAAGAGCTGTCTACAGACCTAGATGGTTTCGTTCATCCTGGTCATTTATCCGGGTGGGCCGAGCAAGGTGTTCTCGTACTCAACGCTGTCCTCACGGTCTGGCACATCAGGCTAATTCTCATAAGGAGAGAGGATGGGAGCAATTTACTGATGCGGTTGTGTCCTGGCTAGGTCGGAACTCCAGCGGCCTTGTCTTCTTGCTGTGGGGCTCTTACGCTCAGAAGAAAGGCAGTGCCATCGATAGGAAAGGCCGCCACCTGCTCCAGGCTGCGCAGCCCTCCCGGCTGTCGGGGTACAGAGGGTTCTTCCGATGTAGACATTTCTCTAAAACCAATGAGCTGCAGCAGAAGTCTGGCAAGGAGCCCATCAACTGGAAGGATCTGTGACCCTGAGCTGGAGGGCTGTCTCTGGGCAGTTTCTAGAATCTGCTATCGAAGTATTTGCCAGGAGTGGCAGCTTGATCCAGACAGAAGCAGTGAAGGCTCTACCGTGGGACCAAATGGCGTCTTTGCAACATGGCTCTGGCCTAAAACTTGAGGTCACAGTATCTGGGAGAGAGTGGAGGTCAAATACACTTAAGACTTCTTCTGTCACCTTTATGGTAAAAGGGGACAGGGGACAGAAGCACCTCTTTGGTACAGCCAGCTGCTACTTGTTTTTACCTGGCAGATTAGACTTGAGGTTGTAAGGTGTCAGGTGTGTTTATCTAGAAAGCCCCCCCCCTCTTTGCCCCACCTGGCATTCCAGTTCTTGGCCAAGTACACTACTCCCTAGATCCTTCCCCGAGCCCTCAGGCCCCTCCTTGAAGGAAACAGGAGGACAGTTTGCAAGTGCCCAGAAATTTAGGGATGAAAATTCCTGAGGACTGATCCTCTGTGTGAGCCTTCACAGACAGGCAGAGGGAAGTGAGCTGGAGTTTGTTTTTACAGTTATCCTGTGGGTGTTCCTAGGAATGAACAGTAGAAGTTGGACTGGAAGAAAGAGAAAGGGACATTTTTTTAATTTTATTTTTTTTAAGCGAGGAAATGCTTTTCTCCTAGGTGTATCCTGAGTTGGAGTTTTTATTTTATTTATTTATTTTTAATTTTTTTTTTAAGATTTTTTATTTATTTATTTGAGAGAGAGAGACAGAGAGAGAGCATGAGAGGGGGGAGGGTCGGGAGGGTCAGAGGGAGAAGCAGGGAGCCCGATGCGGGACTCGATCCAGGGACTCCAGGATCATGACCTGAGCCGAAGGCAGTCGCTTAACCAACTGAGCCACTCAGGCACCCAAGTTGGAGTTTTTAACACAGCAGACTGCCAAAGCCTGTTTTTTATGGACTGATATCACATGGGGATTTTTTTTTTCCTGCAACACTGGTGAATTTTGCTGTTTTAAAAATACTTACGCAGATGTATATATATATATGTATATATATAGTAATCCTTTGTTGGGGAGACAATTTTTGTTAGGTCTGCACCTTTATCCTCGATCCTATTAGAGATGCTGTTGATGTGTTAGCCAGGGAAAGAGTTAACCCCGAGTGAGTTTGGGAATAAAAGATTGTTGGTTAAAAAAAAAAAAAAAGATGTATAAATACTGTGTAATTAACATAGAATAATTGAAAATTCAAGGGACGCCTGGGTGGCTCAGGCGGTTAAGCGTCTGCCTTCAGTTCAGGTCATGATCCCAGGGTCCTGGGATCGAGTCCCACAGAGGACTCCCTTCTCAGTGGGGAGCCTGCTTCTCCCTCTACGGGCTGCTCCCCCTGCTTGTGCTCTATCTCTCTCTCTCTGACAAATAAATAAAATCTTAAAAAAAAGAAAAATTTGATAAAGCAAAAAAGAAGAAAACAAAAATCACCCCAAATTCCATCCCATTATCCTGAGAGAATTACTGTTGTTAATCATTTTTTTCTTTTTTTCTTTTTTTAAAAGTAAGCTCTACACCCAACATGGAGCTCGAACTCATGACCCTGAGTTCCAGAGTCACATGCTCTATCAACTGAGCCAGCCAGGTGCCCCTGTTATTAATTATTTTAATGATTCCTCTGCCTGGTTGACTGGCTCTATCTGTCTGTCTGTCTATCTATCTACACATATTTAATTTTGCTAAAATGATGGGATATTTTACATTATAGGTTGTTCACAATTTTTTCAATTATTTCTCCCCCCCCAATATTTTAATTCAAATATATTTGTTGAGCACCTACTATGTGCCAAGAACAACTGCCCCAGTACCTGGGTTGATTAATGATCATGGAGCTTATGTAACTTTCGTATCTGTATCTATACCTCTGTCTGTCTATGGAGAGAATATTGTTTATTGACATTGTGTCCACACTGGCAGGTCTTCCTCAATTTTTTAGGTTCCCCCTCTTCCCTCTCCCTTATCTTTTTTCATCACTCTTTCCTTCCCCATTAAAATATCAGTAAATGTTTCGGTTTGCCTTCTCAATGAGACTGCTGGTTCCTATTCAAACCCATTCTCCACCTCTTTTTCAGTAGTAATTTGTTATAAATTAACATTTTCTTGGCACATACTATGTTGCAAGCATTATTCTAAATGCCTTAGATAGGTTAATACTTTTAGTCCTCACAACAACCCTATAAAGTAGGTATTACTATTGTCCCCATTTTACAGATGATAAAATCGAGGCACAGAGGTTAGCTTATTTGCCCAACGTTATACAACTAGCAAATGGCAGAGCTGGAATTTGAACCCAGGCAGCCTGGTTCCAGAGTCCATCCAACAAATGGAGTCCACAGGGCTGTGGGGTTAGTGGGGCAGGCAATCAGTGCAAACATGCAATTTTGACTGAAATGTTCAGGATGGAGGACATAGCTCACCGAGGTAGATCTGCGTTAATAGGATGCCACAAGAGGTGAATTTGTGATTGTAAAAGGCTTTCTGTTGTACAGTTTGCTTTTCTCCCCCCGAGAGGGAACAGTCTGTAAGGACTGTTTCTGTATGTTTGTGAACTGACCAGGTGGGTTGGTTAAAGGGTTAGGAGCCAGTGGGGAGCATGGTGAAGCTACGTGGGCGCAGAGCAGAGCAAAGGCAAGGAGGGCAGGGAGGTCAGCCTTGTTTTCTAGCTCCCAGCCTATCCATCCTACCAGGCACTCTTCACAACTATATTCTTCATTCACCTCCTGTCCTTTCCTCCAGCACACTGAATTCCTTCCACATTTCAGAAAGACTGCAAATCATCTCCCTTGTACTCTTGAGAGAAGTGTCCTGTTTCTTAGACAAGGAGCTAGACAGAGGTGGTTAATTAAATTTTCAAGTCAGTAGGCAGTGGCTTCCTTACTTCGCTGGAATGGGGGCTGCACTGGTTCTTTAAAAAGAGCTTTGTAGAGACTCAGCAGATTCTGAATATGAGTTGGATGCTTGCCTGACTTGGGCCGGGACAAAGGGCCTAGTTCGCACATTCTCCCTGCTTCTGGCCTACTCCCACCTCCTTACTTCTGGAGGAGCTCAGTGCCTGCAGTATTCCTTCATCCAGGCACAGGACTTGAGTGGGAACAGGGGTGAAGTCCCTGAGGCAGGTCATTCCCTGCCCTGGAAGATGGAAGCCTCCTGGAATGAGTGCCTTCAGTTGGATATATTCCTTAGTTAATCATCACCGAGTATATAATGGGGGCCCTCATGGTTCTAACTGTGTGCACAAGAGAGACGGAGCAAGGAAGATCTTGGGTTGGGCCACAGGTTGCAGAAGGAGGTCCGGGAGAGGAGGACTTGAATCCTGTGTGAGAAAAATGGCAGCCTCAGGGAGGGAAAGGACAGGGAAAAAGGCACTGTTCTTTTCTCTCTTTTACTAGCTCTATGTTCCTGGACCCAAATCCACTATTCATCACTGAAATAAAACTCCAGAGGGTCAGCTAGTTCCTGGTAGAGGAAAGACTGTTTGGTGGTCAAAGAAGTGATTAGGGGAAAGCCCATGTAGTCAGTGGGGCTGTGAGGGCCGCCAACCGTGTTTTCTAATCTAGAGTCAGGACACATGGTCTGATCCAAATGTGATATTGGGACAGATGACTAAAAGTTAGGACTGCCAAAGAACTCAAGACCTGTAGTCAGGTCCACATACATAGAAATCATTCTCCTCGTGCTATGTCCTCCAAAAATGTCTCAGCAGGAGGAGAGGGGGAGCAGGAAAGAGAAGGACATGAGAAGTCACTCTCTTTGTGGTCCTGGAGTAGATATTGTTGTTTTTGCCCATCCAGACTCCCTCCCCTTCTCAGTCTTCTGCCTTGGGTGGGGCAGGTCCTATGCAGCTCACCCCCACTCCTACCCTATCCCCACCATAGGGATGGCAAGATCCAGCCTATCCAAGTGGTGCACTCCATCCACCTGCCATGGGGTTGGCTCAGGCAAATGAGACTTAAACCTGGGACTTTTAACAGGTCCTTTGGAGAAAGTGAAGCTCTCATTCAATGGGGATCACTAACTTTAGGGACAGTGTCCGAGTGGAGGGTCCAGAAGCTAGCATGTGGCCAAGCCTGCCAAGGGGGCAACTACTAATCAACTTTCTATTTCTATGGATTTACCTATTCTGGATATTCCATATAAATGGACTCATACAATGCCTGCCCTTTTGTGACTGGCTTCTCTTACTTAGCATCGTGCTTTTGGGGTACATTGACACTAGCATATGTCAGTGCTTCATTCCTTTGTAAGGCTGAATAATATACTGTTGTATGGATGTACCACATTTTGTTTATCTATTAACTTGTTGATGGACACTTGGGTTGTTTCCACCTTTTGACTATTGTGAGTAGTGCCACTAGGAACATTCATGTACTTGTTCAAGTGTTTGAACACCTGTTTTCAATTCTTTTGGGTATGTGCCTGGGAGCAGAATTGTTGGGTCATACATTAATTCTTTGTCTACCTTTTTTGAGGAATTGCCAGATTCTTTTTCCACAGCAGCTGAACACAGATCCCCTTTTTATTGTCCCATGTGACTCAAGGAGAGGTGAGATGCCAAGGCTGTGCCCTTTACTGTTCCCAGGGCCCCCAGGAGCATGGTCCTCACTGGTCTGGAATTGTTCTTGGGCTGGTGACTCTGACGGTGCAAACTGACACCCAGGAGTGATCACAGCTGAGGAGCCACATCCCTAAGACCCCTGAGGAGCCATGTCCCAGAACAGCCTCTCTCTTCAGCTGCTGGGAGAGGCACTTCTGGACAATGTCCCTCAGTCTGTCTATTCATACTTTCCTCCTGGGTGGCCTCCCCCAGAGCAGTGCTGAGAGGTGGCAGGCTAATTTGGGCTGAATTTCAAGGAGGGTCGAGGCTGTAGAATGGTCTCTCTCTCCATAGACCCAGGCCTTTGGGTCTATCCCTCATAAGGTGTGGGAACGACAACCCAGGTGACTGTGGAGAGAGTCAAGCCAGGGCCAGGACAATTGTGCTTTATCTGCTGCCTACCCACTATGTGACCTTAAGTAAGTCCCTTCCTCTCTCTGGGCCTCAGTTTCTCAAGTGTCAAATGAGAGGGGCCGATGATCACACCATCTTGGGGCTGGCTGCCTCCCACCCCACTTTGCTCCCAAACTTTCCTTCTCTGAATCTTCATGAAAGTCTAGGATTTGGGGGCACCTGGGTGGCTCAGTTGGTTAAGCATCTGCCTTCGGCTCAGGTCTTGATCTCGAGGTCCTGGGATCAAGCCCCGCATCAGGCTCCCAGCTCAGCGGGGAGTCTGCTTCTCCCTCTGCCTCTGCCCCTCCCCCTGCTTGTGCTCTCTCTCTTTTTCTCTCAAATAAATAAATAAATCTTTTTTAAAAAAGTCTAGGATTTTGCAACTGGCCAGAGGCACAGCAATAATCCAAACCACCCAGTCTGGCCCCCCGTTCCCGCTCTTGGTGTGTGCATGCTGGTTTTGACTGGCCATTGTGTGTGGGAGCTGAGCCCCGTCTACGGAGGGCATTCATTATCAGCACCGGCACCTTCCTGCAGCTGCTACTCTGCAAACAGCAGCTGCCCGGCAGGTGCATGATGAGATGTGCCCCTCACAGCTGGCCCCTAGTAATGTTGCGACTTCCGGGGGCTGCATGGGGAGGTGGCTCCCTGTCTAAAGGCTCAACTCACAGTTGTCAAGTTCTTCTGTCTCAACAGTGGCACAGCTGGGTGCCCCCAGGTGCTCATTGCCAGGGGCCTTGGGGGGCTGAGCAGCATTTGAGGTGCCTGTCTGTGTGTCTGTCTTTCATACACATGCAAAAAGCTGTCATGGAACCTGGCCCTCACATACTAAGTAGCCACCTGAGAATACCTCTCTCTAATATTCTATTATTCTAATCAAATGTTCCCTCTGTTTTACAACATATATAAGTGTATCTGACACACCCAAAATGCTATGATAGAGTAAGGTGTATTATTTCTTTTGCTATTGTTATTTTTATTACCCATCTCTTATAAATCCAACAGTCATAAGTGACAGTTTTCTAATTGCAGTTTTTTTTTTTTTAAGATTTTATTTATTTATTTGAGAGAGAGAGAGAAAGAGTAGTGAGACAGAACACGAGCAGGGAGGAGAGAGAGAAGCAGGCTCTCCACTGAGCAGGGAGCCCGATGAGGGACTCGATCCCAGGACCTTGGGACCACAATCCGAGCCAAAGGCAGATGCCCAACTGACTGAGCCACCCAGGAGCCCCTCTAATTGCAGTTTCATAATGACTCTCAATTCCTAAATATTTGTAAGTTTCTGTATAGAAAATCTAATGCTCTTGAACTGGTCTTTTGAATATGACATAATAGAAACCAATGCTCAGACACCCTCTGTCTCTATGGGAGGGGAGGCATGTGTGGTTTGGGGAATGTTCTATTCATGTCACAGACCCCTGATTTTCAAAGGGCCAGTAAATTGCCTTATTGAAAGATGGGTTTTATGTGATCCCTGGGGCTCCATTGCCCTATCCCTTGATGTCCTCTCAAGGAACAGACGTTACCAAGGCTACTGATGGGGTAAGTGCCCTTGACCACAGGTAGCACCAAGAGGCCTTAGTAATGAAGGACGGAAGGGGTGGGCAAGGCCATGGTAGAGAAGATGGGCACTGGAGCTCTTGCTCTTTTAGTACTATTGATGTTCACAAGGGGATGCAGGAGATGGATGGGGGGGTGGGGGCAGGGGGATGACTAAATGACCCCTAAGCTGTTCCCCACCCTGAGATCCCAGACTCTGTGGTAAAAACTATTAATTGGGACTGCATCCCCTGAGGATTTTGTGCCATAAGGCCCCACCCTGCCCAGGGAGGCACTCTTGGGCTCTCACCTAACCAGCCCTCTGCATCTGCCCAGGCAGGGTAGGGGGATGTGCTTTTGCCCACAGAAGGTGGCCCAAGGTAGGCACACGTGCCTATAGGAAGGACTCGCTCTTGATGGAGTGACTGACTGTGGGTGGCAGTGTCAGGAGTGGGCACGCATGTAGGAGACCCCTGCCCCTAGCATTATCTTTATCTTTGTGGCCCCCAGGGACTATGCCAACTAGCAGAGCAGGATAAAGGCACAGAGACGGTAAGGCTGTGTGTGTGGTTGGGATACATATGGGACATCCATTCATCAATCCAGTCAGACCCATGCAGGCTTCTTCCTGGATCCCTCCCTGCTCTCTGTCCCGCAGGCCAGGGCTATGGACTGCCCAAGGCCAGTTGGAGCTGTACTAAGGGGAAAGGGCTCACAGAGCCCATGAGTCCCTTCCTTCTCATTTCTCCAGTGAGCCAAGAGGCTCGACCCAGGGGAGAACCCTCTGACCATGATGACCAGGAGTCTGTGTTGAGCTTTCGCCTAGGCAAATAGACAGCAGCCTATGTGGTATAACTTACGAATTAGAAAAAATTTCAGTGCCACCCTCAATATATTTCTCTTTGTTGCCTGAAATCTCATCACTAGCGGTTCTCACCTTTGAGTTTTGATGACTTAAATGTTTATGGAAAGGGCAATGTTACACTTGAAGACCTGTCCCTCCCACATTTTATTTTTCCCATGATAGAAGGGCCCTGGAGTGACACAGCTCCCACCCCCACCCCTGGTGTGGAGCAGGATCAGGGGAGAGGTCCCTCAAGTGGGGCAGGTGTGTAGAAGACTGATGTTCTTGATTTGCCTGTTCTGCTGTGAGCATCACAGCAGTGCATGGAGGAGTGGACAGGAAGGGGAAGGGGGGAGGCTTGTTGTGAGTGGCTGCTGTGAATTTTAATTCAATTCAGTCTGGCTGGCTTAATGATTCAATGTTGGGAAAACACAGTGCTCTCCTGGGAGGAGAGGTGTTTGGTATAAATAGAAGGTATTATCATTGTGAGGCAATTGGGGGACGTCATGTAGCTCAGTACAGCTCAAGGCAGCAGAGAGAGTCCCAGCCGTGGGCTGTAGGGCTGCAAGCGACGTGCTTTCATTTGCTTGTCCCAAGAGAAAGAGCTCTACCTCTCTTCAGGGCTCACCGTCAATGTGGTCTGAGCAGATCCAGTGCCCTCTCTGGGCCCTTAGCCTCTTCACCGTTGGGCATATTGGGCCACATCTGTTCTCAGGGAGCACTTGATAGGGTCCTAACCATGCCGGTGAACCGATAGTAACAAGGGCTTACCACTTTCCACTCAAACTCTGAGCGAGAGCTGTGCCTTCCCCTGATACTGTGTTCTTTATTTTTTTTTTTTAAGATTTTATTTATTTATTTGACAGAGAGAGACAACGAGAGAGGGAACACAAGCAGCGGGGAGAGGGAGAAGCAGGCTTCCCGCTGAGCAGAGAGCCTGATGCGGGGCTCGATCCCAGGACCCTGGGACCATGACCTAAGCCGAAGGCAGACGCTTAACGACTGAGCCAACCAGGCACCCCCTGTGTTCTTTATTTTTAAACAGCTTTATTGAGCCAAAATCATTATACCATACAACTCACCCATTTAAATGTATGGTTCAGTGGTTTTAGTATATTCACAGATAGATACAACCATAACCACAATAGAACATTTTCATCACCCCCAAAAGAAACCCTGAACCCTGGGGCGCCTGGGTGGCTCAGTTGGTTAAGCGACTGCCTTCGGCTCAGGTCATGATCCTGGAGTCCCAGGATCGAGTTCCGCATCGGGGTCCCTGCTCAGCAGGGAGTCTGCTTCTCCCTCTGACCCTCCCCCCTCTCATGCTCTCTCTATCTCATTCTCTCTCTCAAATACAACACCCAAGAAGCAACTCTACTTTCTATCTCCATAGATTTGCCTAATCTGGACTTTTCATATAAACGGAGTCATTTAATACATGCTCTTTTGTGACTGGCTGCTTTCACTTAGAGTAATATTTTCTTTTTTTTTTATTTTTCTTTTTTTTTAAAGATTTTATTTATTTATTTGAGAGAGAGAGAATGAGAGACAGAGAGCACGAGAGGGAAGAGGGCAGAGGGAGAAGCAGACCCCCTGCTGAGCAGGGAGCCCGATGCCGGACTCGATCCAGGGACGCCAGGATCATGACCTGAGCCGAAGGCAGTGGCTTAACCAACTGAGCCACTCAGGCGCCCTAGAGTAATATTTTCAAGGTTCATCCATCTTGTGATATGTGGTTCTTTTTTATGGCCAAATAACATTCCATGGTATGGATATACCATATCTTATTTATTGCTTGGATATTTGGGTTATTTCTACCTTTTGGCCCCAATTATGAACGATTTTTTTTTATGGACAGGTGTTTTCATTTCTCCTGGGAATATATCTAGGTATGAAATTGCTGGGTCATACGGTAACTTAATGGTTATCATTTGAGGACCCTCAAGTTGTTCTTAACAACAATTATTAAACAACTTAGATTAATCGTGGGCCTTCCAGGCAGTCATTTGACAAATACTTCCATAGCTCTTTCTTTGTTCCAGGCCCTGTTCTCGGAGCACTGTGAATAATGGAGGGCCACCAGCCATGCAGCTTTGCCACGGTAAGAACTTTGGCTTTTACTCCCCATGAAATGCAGAGAATTTGGAGGTTTGTTTTTTCTCCCAAATGGTTTATCAAAGTATAATTTACAAACAACAAACTGTACACATATAGAGTGTGCAGTTTCATGAGTTCTTACATGTGCATATATCCATGAAAATATCACCACAAGATAGTGAACATCATCCTGGTAAGTTTCCTTGTGTGTCCCTTTGTAATCCCCCCTCCTGCCCCTCCCTCTGTACCTACCCCCAGGCAACCACTGATCAAACTACAGATCGGTTGCATTTTCTTTTTCTTTTCAAGTAAACTCTTTACCCAACATGGGGCTTAAATTCATGATCTTGAGATTAAGAGTCACATGTTCTACTGACCTGAGCCAGTCAGGTACCCCTAGTTGCATTTTCTAGAATGAAACAGTATGTGCTCTTTTTAGTGTGGCTTCTTTCACTTGGCGTAATTATTTTGAGGCTTGTCTATACGGTTGGTTGTATTGATAGTTCATTTTTATTGCTGAGTAGTGGTCCATTATACATATGTATAACAATTTGTTTATGCATTCCCCAGTTGGTGGACATTTGGAGTGTTTCTAGTTTGGAATTATTACAAATAAAGCTCCAATGAACATTTGTGTACAAGTCTTTGAATGGACATATGCTTTGGTTTCTCGAGTAAATGCCAAGAGTAGAAAGGTGGGATCCTATGGTAGATGTATGTCTAACTTACCAGAAACTAACAAATTGTTTTCTAATGTGATTGCTCCATGTCTACTTCTACCAGCAGTATGAGAGTTCCAGCTTCTTAATTTTAGCCGTTATAGGTATGTAATGGTGTCCCTCATCATGATTTTAATCTGCATTTCTCAATGACCAGTGATGCTAAGCATCTTTTTGCGTGTTTATTTGCCCTGTATCTCTTTGGAGAAGTAAGTGTCTGTTCAAGTCTTTGCCAATTTTTAAAAAAATTGGGTTGCTAGTTTTCTTGAGTTTTGCAAGTTCATGTTATATACCAGATACAAGTCTTTTATCTGACATGTGATTTGCAAATATTTTCACCTAATCTGTGGCTTATCTTTTCATTCTCTCCTTTTAAAAAAAGATTTTATTTATTTATTTGAGAGAGAGAGAGCACAAGCACAGGGAGGGGTAGAGGGAGAGGGAGAAGCAGGCTCCCCAGAGGACCCTGGGATCATGACCTGAACCAAAGGCAGACGCTTAACCGACTGAGCCACCCAGATACCCTGATCTTCTTGTTCTCTTTACGGTGTCTTTCAAACAGCAGACATTTTTTTTTTAAGACTTTATTTTTAAGTGATCTCTACACCCAACATGGGGCTCGAACTCACAACTCCAAGATCAAGAGCCACATGCTCTACCAACTGAGCCAGCCAGGTGCCCCACAAACAGCAGAAATTCTTCATTTTGATGAAGTCCAATTCATCAGTTTCTTTCATGCTTCCTAAGCATGAAAACCTTGCCTAACCCAAGGCCACAAAGCTTTCCTTCTGTTTTCTTCTACAAGTTTTATAGTTGTAGGCTTTACATTTAAGTCTATGATTCATTTTGAGGTCGTTTTTTCATATAGCGAGAGGCATGAATTGAAGTTCATTCTTTTGCATTTGGATCTCCAGTCGTTCCAGCACCGTTTGATGAAAAGACTATTCTTTTTCCTCCGCGATGCCTCTGCACCTTTGTTGAAACTCACTTGTGCATAGATGTATGGGTCTGTTTCTGGACTCTCTATTCTGTGCCATTGATCTATTTGTCTGTGTTTATGCCAATAACAGCCCGTCTTGACTAACTTTATAATAAACTTGAAGTCAGGCAGTGTTCCTTCAGCTTTGTTCTTCTTTTTCAAAGTTGTTTTGATTAGTCCATGTAAATTTTAGAATCAGCTTGTCAATTTCTACAAAAGAGCCTCCCAGTATTTTGATTGGGATTTCATTGACTCTGTGGAACAATTTGGGGAGAATTGACATCTTCACAGCATTGAGTCTTATGAGCCATGAGCACAGGATATCTGTCCATCTGTTTAGATCTTTGACTGCCCTCAGCAGTTGTGTCCCTTTCAGGGTCCAGGTCTTTGCAGGGTGTATGCGCTCCCACATCTCAGCGTAGAACGGTCGCCTACTAGGTGAGCTCCACACCTGTAACAAGAATTATTCTGGTTGACTGATAGAGCAAGGACCCCCACCTGGGGCCACTTGCTGGGGATGGGGAGGTGGTGATGAACTTGTAGTATCAGCACCTGCCCACTTTCCCTGCCAGAAAGCACATGCTACTGCTGCTTGGGGATTGATGAGCTTTTCTGGCTGCCATCCTGCACGCCTGCCATCCAAGTGCTGTGGAGCTTCAGGCCCGACCCAGGCCTGGCACTGACATCCACAGAAGTAGGGCTGAGCCTGTCCTGCAGAAAGCCAGCTCCTTCCTCATACTCAGCTTTGTGCACGTCCTACCTGACGTGGACTCATCATCTCAGATCTGCATATGTCCCCTGAATCGTTTTCTTGGACACTACTCTAAGTTTTTCCAGGAAAACACCCACAGATGAGAAATAGCCAGATCGGTTCTGTTGGTGCCAAAAGCCAAGAAGTAGCATAAGGTAGGGTAAGTCTGGAGCCCAGAAGGACACGTGTGGATTCTTCCTAAGATTGGTCAGTTCCCCTCACCCATGCTACATCCCCTCATGCTGGGTTAAAGCCATGGATGCCAGGGTGGATGCCTCTAGACTCTCATCTCCAAATAATTTCTGCCTGGGTTGGGCTAGATTTATCCTTATATATCACTGTATATTAATCAAGTTCCTCTCCTGCTCAAGAACCATCTGTGATTCCCCAGTACCCTCAGGTATATAAGATTCAAACTCCTTGGCCTGGTATTTAAGGAAATCCAACATCTTTTCCTTCCCCACATATCCCCAACACTCTATTCCAGCCAGGCCAATCTTCTCACTGGCCCCAGCATGCTCCCAACCCAAAACCTTTGCTCATGCGTGCCCTGTCCTGCCCTTCCCCACACTCACCTTCTCAGATCTCAGCTCCCCTTAAAGATCAGTTCAAATCCTATTTTTCTATGAATGTTATTAACAATTCTAGCCCACCCAGCCACCTTCTGTTCCTTAGGCTTAACCAGGTTTTTTTTTTTTTTTTCCAGATTTTATTTATTTATTTGACAGAGAGAGAGATAGCGAGAGCAGGAACACAAGCAGGAGGAGTGGGAGAGGGAGAAGCAGGCTTCCCGCCCAGCAGGGAGCCTGATGTGGGGCTTGATCCCAGGACCCTGGGACCATGACCTGAGCCGAAGGCAGACGCTTAACGACTGAGCCACCCAAGCGCCCCTAACCAGGGGTTTTATTTTCAACTTGATTTCATCTTCATTAATTCTACTTAAAATAATTTATTATATAAGGGCACGTGGGTAGTTGGTTGGTTAAATGTCTGACTCTTAATTTTGGCTCAGGTAATGATCTCAGGGTCATGAGATCGAGTCCCACTTCAGGCTCTGCCTCCAGCTCCATGCTTGGCGGGAAGTCTGCTTGAGATTCTCGCCCCACCCTGCTCGTGCTCTCTCAAATAAATCTTAAAAAATAAAAATAAATAAAATGATTTATTAACTAATAATAATTAATAAAATTTCCTACTTAATGAGAGCTCTGATATCTATGCCAGACACCACACACACACACACACACACACTCTTGCACATTTTTTTGCTTAGTTTATAAACGTTTGTTTCCTTGTAAAAATTGTTTCTAACTCAAACATCAAAAAGTCTGGAGTCCCAATAGCCCTAATTATAGATGGTGACATGGAGATTCAGAGAGCCTAAGTAACTTTCCAAGTCCCATAGCAAGTGAGTGTTGTAGGTGGGATTTGAGCCCATACCTGTGTCCTTCCCACTCCCATTCCTGGAGGATAAACAGGGCTGAGAGCCTCATGTTACGGAGGAAGGGGATTGAAGCTCAAGAGGTTGTTCCCTGGGACACCTGGGTGGCTCAGTTGGTTAAGCCTCTGCCTTCAGCTCAGGTCAGGATCCCAGGGTTCTGGGATGGAGCCCTACATCGGGTTCCCTGCTCAGTGGGGAGCCTGCTTCTCCCCTGCTTATGCTTTCCTCATCTCTCTCTGACAAATAAATAAAATTCTTTAAAAAAAAAAAAGAGGTTATTCCGTTGAAGGTCACACAAGAAAAACAAGTGGGCCCTTCCATTTTTTTAAAAAAGATTTATTTATTTTGAGAGAGAGAGAGAGAGAGCATGAGTGGGAGGGGCAGAGGGAGAGGGAAAGGGAATCTCAGGCTGACTCCATGCTGAGCATGGAGCCCAGTGTGGGGCTCCATCGTACCATCCTGAGGTCACCACCTGAGCCAAAACCAAGAGTCGGATGCTTAACTGACTGTGCCACCCAGGCACCCCAGGGCCCTTCCATTTAAAAAAAATTGTGGTAAAAAAAAAATAAAAAATTTTGGTAAAATATACACAACAAAATTAACCATTTCAAAGTGAACAATTCAATGGCATTGACTACAATCCAGGTGTTGTACAACCAATATCACTATCTCATTCCAAAACAGTTTCATCATCCCAAAAGGAAATCCTGTGTCTGTTAAGTAGTCACTCCCCATTACCTCCTCCGCCCAGCTCCTTCCTGCCTCTGTGGATTTGCCTATTCTGAACATCACATAAAAGTGGAATCGTGCGATGTGTGGCCTTCTATGTCTAGCTTCTTTTCACGGGGTTCTTTCATTTTAATGCTGCCATGTTAGACATACCATCTGTGCTGTAGTTTGAACTCATGTGTCAGATGGCTGTATCAAAATGGATAAGCCCTAAATGGTGGCCCTCAGCCTGGAACCTAGGTTTTATGATACCTAATGGCCAAGAAAATGCATCCTGCTACCTGCCCTGGTGCTTTGAGTCTGGCCCACAGCCTTGCCTTTCCTCTATTTTGGAGAGGCCCATCTTGCTTTTCCTCCAGACCCTACTCCCACCCAAGAACACCCAGTACTTGACACGGAGCTGGGCAGCATCGGTGTTGCCTGCAGCTAGCAAGGTGTCTGGCCCCCTGTGGCGCAAAGGGCCCAGCAGGCAGAGCTCAGGCCTGCCTCCACTGCTCCAGCCACAGTCCCTACTCCGCATTCTCCAGGTCCAGCCATCAGCACTGGAGCGTGAGGACCCTCTCGCCTGTGTGCTCTCTGAGGCCCATGCTGACTTACCCCGTCCGGAGGTTGTGCAGCCCTGGACCGGGGTCTTCCCTGTGCGAGCCGCTGGAAGGAGCACTCCCTAGCAGCTTGACTTCTCCTCCTACACTCTTTGGATTCCTCGGCTTCCAAGGGAAACGTATCACCCATACATGCAAAGCTGGTTAATTCTGAGTCTGGGGCAGGTGCTGATGTGGCTACGGCAGCTAGATGTAGAATCTAGTCTCCTGCCAGCTCAGCAAGTCGAGGAGCAGGTGACCAGCCCTTGAGAACTTCCTGCCCACATGTGATCTTCTCGCTCAGCTTTCTTGACCTGGAAAGCAATGCCTGGCTACTCTTGCTCTCTGCTCACTTAGCCAGAGAACATCTTCTGTTGAGTGGGATTGGAGCATGATTTTCTGCTCTCAAGGGACCCCACCTCCCTCATCAAGTCCAGTTTTCTGCCCTTACCTCTGGTGCTCAAACCCCCCACCATTTGAGGATCTTCTTTGGTGGATAAGGCAGGACTGTCTTTATGCTTCCAGTCTCTAATAGAGGTAGCGTCAAGGATGGCAGAGAGGGTGGTGAGCTATAATCTCCATTTACAAATAAAAATGCTGCACTTGATAGGCTGACACGGCTTCCACCCACGCCCACCGGCTTCCTCCTAACCAGATTGCGCTCCCCAAGCCCTTCCTACGTACACATCCCGGAGCCACCCCTGACCATCAGTATGAACGAGTTTATCCAGCCT
Source organism: Leptonychotes weddellii (assembly GCF_054177405.1). Taxonomy (NCBI): domain Eukaryota; kingdom Metazoa; phylum Chordata; class Mammalia; order Carnivora; family Phocidae; genus Leptonychotes; species Leptonychotes weddellii. Next base: position 57,761,023 of record NC_138378.1, read on the forward strand.
TTCCCTGTGAGGGAGACCCACAGTGCAGACCTGTTCTAGTTGCTGGGTTTCTGCACCTCAAGCTCCAGGCATGGATATGAGGTCGGTCCTCCGCCTCTGTCCCATGTGCCTCTATGCACCTGCAAGCAGATGTGCAAGAAACAGACCCAGGTTTGCCCCACCCATCGCTGTTTGCCTCTCCCTGGCAGCTGTCAGACTTTGCTGTGTGGGGCCAGCCCTGATTTAAGGAGCTGTGTGGTCATAGCTCCTCCACCCGCCACCCAGTCCCAAGTGCTGCATTGCTCTTGAGGTCTCCCTTACCCCAGCCATCCCTTAGGCTTCCCTAGGCCTGGATAAGCTAATGCTGTGCTTCCCACCCTCTTGCTGCGGTATTACCCTGTGTGTGACTTAACTGAGAGGCAATAATTTCTTTACTGGGCATTTCATTTGTCTCCAATTGTTAGGCTGTTATAAATGATGCTCCAAGGATCATCTTCATGCGTTCCGTCTGTCATTGAAATGGCCTCAATGGGAGCCAGACAAAGACAGGAGGGATGCTCAGAATCCAATTGGATTTAAATTTATGCAAGAGGTGTGGCCCTGCCAGATTGGGAGAACATTAAAAGAATTCAGAATGACATTAAGCAGTCAATGGAGGAGCTCTGATGTAGTGAGGAAGGAATGGGGGTTGGGGGCTCAGTTTGCAAACTTCGACCAAACATGATGAACAGGGGGAGGTGCCATCCAGGGCACGGGCTGTGAGGCCACTCCGTTTGGAGGGTGTGGACTGGCACTCACAAAGTTTAAGCAGAGCTACTGTGTAATTGTCCCTGTTGTCATGAGAAAAATCTCCTTAGGCATCTGTAGCTGCAGATCTCATGTCCCACCCAAAACTGTGGCCATAACATCAGTCCAGCAAGAGAATGGTAGTGCTTCAGTGTTTTAAGTGTTTTTTTAAAAAGTTTTATTTCATTTATTTATTAGAGAGAGAGAGAGAGCTCTCTCGCATGAGTTGGGGGAGGGGCAGAGGTTGAGGATCTGCCTCTGAGTAGTCAAGTAGACTCCCCACTGAGTGTGGAGCCCAACATGAGGCTTGATCTCAGGACCCTGAGATCATGACCAGAGCCAAACTCAAGAGTGGGGCACTTCGGGCACCTGGGTGGCTCAGATGGTTGGACATCAGCCTTCTGCTCAGATCATGATCTCCAGGTCCTGGGATCGAGCCCCACGTCAGGCTCCAGGCTCAGATGGCAGTCTGCTTTTCCCTCTCCCTCTGCCTTTCCCCTGCTTGTGCTCTCTCGTCTCTCTCTCAAGTGAATGGATAAAATCTTAAAAAAAAGAAAAAAAAAGAGTGGGGCACTTAACTGACTGAGCCACCCAGGCGCCCCCATAAGCATTTGTTTGATAACAGTGACTGCTAGATTCGCCAGGGAGCCCCTTCCCCGGCCCTCCCCCACAGTGGCTCAGCCCAAGGACAGTATTAATTTTGCTCTCCTCAACCAGGCAGAATGGGGGCCTGCCCAGTTTCAGGGGGCAGGGGAAATCAATGTTTCTGTGGGCAGGAACTTGGTTCCGGAAGAGCACATGGAACGGGAGCGCTGCTGTGAGCTGCCAGGGCCATCCAGCCTCTTTGAAGCCACTAGCTTTGCATTAGCCCCTCCCCAAGGCCCTTCTGGCCTCATCCACCACCCAGTGCCAAAGCCCCACGTTTCAGGCTTGACTGTGGTAGCGCCCCAATCTCTCTCAGGTAGATTTGAGATCTGTTGCTACACACTTTACCATCCCCAAACATAGTGACTTAAAACAATGACACTCCTTTTTTCTCATGAGTCTTCATTTCGGGCAGGACTTAGTGGGGACAGCTCATCTGTTTTCCACTCAGTGTCAGCTGGAGCTGCTGGAAGCCTGGGGCGTGGAATTCCACTCCAGAGGCTTTCTCCACATGCCTGGCCGTTCATCCTGGCTGCAGCTAAGGCTGAGACCGGCAAACTCACCCAGCCCTTCCCCATGTGGCCTGGGCCTCCTCACAAATGATGGCTGAGTTCCAAGGCCAAGTGTCCGGAGACAGAGAGAGAGGTTGCTGGAAGCAATATTGCCTTTCGTGGCCTAGCCTCATAAATCCTAGAGCCTCCTTTTCACCACATTCTGTGTTGAGGTAGTCATAAAGGGCGGGAAATAGACTCCACCTCTTTTTTTTTTTTTTTTAAGTAGGCTCCACACCCAGCATGGGGCTTGAACGCATGACCCCAAGACCATGCTCTACTGACCGAGCCAGCCAGACACCCCTAGGCTCCACCTCTTGATGGCGCAGCAACAAAGTTCTGGAAGAATGTGTAGGACAAGAGATATTGCTGTGGCCCTTCTTGGAAATGATCATCTTTGCCATGCTTCTGCACCGGTCTGTCCTTGGCTATGGGCTACTCCAGTGCAAAGGAACTCCCAGGTGCTTGCAGCTGGGGAAGGAGTGACCTAAGGGCTATCTTTCTGAGACAGTCGCTGGCATGGGGTGTTCAAAATAAAGGTGCATGGAATTTGAGCAAAAGGTACACAGAAACAGAGGTAGATCTGGGAGCTCTGGGAGCTCTGGGAGATGTACCAACGGGGTCTGTTCCAGGATGATAAAACAGAATACTGACATATCAGAAGGCAAGGTGAATTATACCCCTGTCCCTTACCTCATGTGATCACAGAAATCTTGGTCTTTTAGTGAACATTAAGTGACAGAAAATGTGAACTCAAGATCAGCTAGAGGCTCATTTGTAACCAAGAGCTGGCCCAACCTAGCATGTCCATCTCTCAAATCCTTGTGATCTCTGACCACTGAAGGGATGGATCAGTGACCCTCCCCTAAATCATGCCATTACTTATCCATGACTTGTTTTGATCTAACATAGACTGGAAATCAACCAGTTGGTTTTTGCACATGATCATATATGCATGCAAAATGAAGAGGCCTTTATCTGCTGAACATGTGTTTAAATAAGGGGTTTTTTTTTAAAGGACTTTTTAAAGATTTTTATTTATTTATTTGACAGAGAGAAAGGGAGGACAAACAGGAGGAGTGAGAGAGGGAGAAACAGGCTCCCTGCTGAGCAGGGACCCGGATGTGAGGCTCGAACCCAGGACCCTGGGATCATGACCTGAGCTGAAGGCAGATGCTTAACTGACTGAGCCACCCAAGTGCCCCAAAATAAGGTTTTGATTATAGCTACCAAAATCTATTTTTTTTTTAAGATTTTATTTATTTGAAAGAGAGACAGAGACAGAGCATGAGCAGGGGGGGAGGAGGCAGAGGGAGAAGCAGGCTCCCCGCCGAGCAGGGAGCCCAATGCAGGGCTTGATCCCAGGTCCCTGAGATTATGACCTGAGCTGAAGGCAGACGCTTCACTGACTGAGCCACCCAGGTACCCCTACCAAAATGTATTTAAAGATCTTTGTTGGGCCACAAAGACTGTAGTGTTTTGGGTATGTAAACTAGCTTCTCTGAGAAAACAGTGAAAAAGATCTTTTTTTTCCTAATGAGCAAACATGTTCATGGAAGGCAGGCATAAAATAGCTATCGACCGTGCTCTTTGGCTGCTGACACCAGGAAGATTGTTTCATATATTTGTTAGGACGGTGTCATGGAATGGATTTCTCTACTATTATGCTGCATCTAGAAGTTTTTTTCTTCCTGCCCAAATCTCATAGGCACTTAGACCCTCTCTGACCATCACGGTGTAGCTCCCAGAATGCTCTGAATGAAGGGCGAGAGGACTCTCCCCGAGGGGTCCTAGGCCATCGGGGGGCTCATGAGATGCCGTCCCCAGCTAGAGCAGCCACGTCCTCTGCTCTGTAAAGCTGTCTCTGAAGGAGTCAGCCTGACTCCAGTTCTGACATCACGGGGAGAAGAGTCTGTCAAGCTGCCTCAGTTTCTTCAGTGTAACTATGACTAGACTGGTCTGAAGAGACCCCACTGGAGACAGGAACACTGAGGGTCAGCTGTACCACTTGTGCCTGGAGGTCCAACAGGCGAGCCACAGCCCACGCCCCCTTCCAGAGGGGCTGTGGCAGGGTGCTGGTGCTCACAGGACCAAAGGTAAACATTCAGTGGTATCTCTGGGGACCATGAGCTTCTGCCGCTCTAATGTCCCAGGCCTGGGACTGGGACCTCCACGGCTAGATTCTATATCTCTTCTAAATCAGACTCTCTTCTTCTGATCCATCTTGGAGCCTTCAATGGAGAAAAGTCTTAAAATGCAAAGTGCCTTCTCTGGAGAGAGCACTCACCTAATTCCAGGCCTCTGTCTCCTTGGAAAAGTAATGAACAACCCCAAACCATAAGGGAAAGCCATTGTAAAATCCCAACGCATGTGTCTGGGCAGCCCCGAAGAAGGATGACCAGCAGTGCAGAGATAGAGCAAATTCTTCTACGGGATTCCAGGGTTGTATTCAGCCCAGACCTCCCTCCTTTCTCTTCCGCTTTGGTGGATGCCATGGGAGTGAGCAGATCTGCTCTGAGCTTTGCTGCTAGCATGGTTCCATTGGGCAATGGGGAGTGCACCAGATTTGGAGATGGAAGTCCTGGGAATAAGCCCCAGTTCACCCCTTACTAGCTGTGTAACTGGGGCAAATCCCTTAGCCTCTCTGGGCCTGCTTCCCCATCTAAGCCTGCCTTCCCTTCCTCATAGGAGGGAGGTGGTGGACAGGTGAGATGCATGGAAAAGAGCTCCGCGAGTCCCAAAACTCTCTGTCAATATAGACGGTCATAACTGGCACTGACTCGGCAGAAGGTTCCAGGTTCCCTGTCTGGGACATTGCACAGAATCTCTGCAGGACATTCCCGAACAGAATTGAGTGATGCCTCCTTTCACTGGGCTGCCCTGAAGACAGATATTGCAAGGCCTGGCTCCCTGGATGCATCCTTGAACTTCTCAAACATGCAGCATCTCAGAGCAGTGCTGTGGAGGGTGGACTGGCTGTGGATATGGTGAGAAGAATGAGTTCCCCCTGTTACTGGCTGCTGACACAGAATGCAGAAAGCTAGCTTACAGAATTCATGAAAATCTCAGAGAGAAGCAAGAGCTGGGATGAAATGCTAGCATCATGCTGGGGGACGAGGTATGATCAGTGAACTTGAATTTGTGGCTTGACCTGGGCACCCTCCTTCTTCAGCTGCCCGGGGCTCCCACCTACCAGGATGGGCGCTCAGGAAAGGCCAGCTGTCAGTCACTTCATCTTTGAAGAAATGGAAGCCACTGGACCCTTCTCCTTTAGGTTTCTGCTCTCCCAGTGCAGAATGGAAGGCATTGGCCCCAGAATTAAGGACAATCAGCCCTCAACTAGCAGGTCAAGGATGATTCTTAGGGGTAAGAGGGCTCTTTGGTGTCCCTGAAATTCCTTGCTTTCCGTTTTCGGGTCAGGCTGAGCTTGGAGAACCCCAAGATGTGGGCCACAGGGTGTCTTGGAGATCTTGGGGATGATTTTCAACTCTCAGATGAAAGAAGCGGGTCTACAGAAGATCTCTGCTCTGATGCAGATGGGGCACTCAGGGATCATCTGACAGCTGCAGGGGTCACCCCCTGAAGCCCGGCTGTTTTGCCCAGCTGTCTATATAAAGGGGCACTTATTGGGGTGCCTGGCTGGCTCAGTCGGAAGGACATGTGACTCCTGGTCTTGGGGTCATGAGTTTGAGCCCCCCATGTTGGATGTAGAGATTACTTAAATAAATAAAAACTTTAAAAAGAAATAAAGGGACACTTATTAGAATGGAGGTTCTCAAGGTCAAAGGCCACTGGGGAAGGGTCACCAGGAGTCCAGACATGGGAGACAGCGGTAGTGCATGGTGCTTCCAGGAGGTGGGAAGGAAGCCTCGCCTCTCCTCCACACCACCCAACTTAAAAAAAAAAAAGCCACCAAATTGTTGTAATCTGATGCTTGGGCTGCAGCTAAAATGCCAATTCCCCTGGGAAGGTCATATTACTTTAGTTACTGGCAATTTACCCTGAGACATAGCCTCAGAAATCTGTACTGGAACAAAGCAGGATGGTGAAAAACAGGAGCTAACAGCTGTGGAATGTGGGGTACCAGGCAGTGGTACACACTAAAGTAAGTTTTCTCATGTTGGTCTCACAGTAACTAGGTAGAAGGGGTCTTACCCCGTTGTATAATGAGGACATCGAGGCCCAGCAAGCGGTCTTCTGAGATCGATCAGCCAGTAGCCATCAGCAGCCAACACAGCTGACGGGGGCAAGCCTGATCAACCTGGCCCCAAGGCTATAAGCATCCGTCTGCCCCTCCGTCCTTCTTCAGGGCAGAGGAGAGGAGGTGGTGGGTAGTGACGGAGGGGAAGAGTGGGGACCCGACAGCGGGTGAAACATCAGGCTGTGAGCATGTTTGTTTTGTTTTTACAGATTTATTTATTTGAGAGGGAGAGAGTGTGTGCGCTCACGTGCTTGAGTTGGGGGAGGGGCAGAGGGAGAGGGAGAGAATCTCCAGCAGACTCCCCGCTGAGCGCGGAGCCCGACGTGGGGCTCCATTTCAAGACCCAGGAGATCAGGATCTGAGCCAGTCAGACGCTTAACCGACTGAGCACGCAGGTGCCCGAGGCTGTGAGCATCTCAGCACACAGCCCCGGGACTTCAAGGAGAGGCTGTTGTAAATCACCCTCCGTGCCAGTGTGCTCTGCAGTGGTTGGTGCTGGGAGTCTAGAAGAAAGGAAACCCAGCTCAGTGGTTCTCAATCTTCAGTGTGATCGGGGGGGCTTGTTGAAACATACATTGCTGGACCCCATCTGCAGAGCCTCTGATTTAGTAGGTCTAAGAACGAGGTATGAGGTTTGCAATGAAAACAATTTCCCAGGTGATGCTGATGCTGCTGGTCTGGGGACCACATTCTGCAAACCACCGACCTAGGGCATGTCTCAGGGATTTTCTGTATGGTTGAAGGCAGAATATACACCCGTAAACCAGCAGAGAGTTTTATCAGGTAGGGCTGAGGCGAGGCTGCCGTGATAAAGAGACCCAACAATCCATCAGTGACTTAGAGAACATAGAAGTTTCTCCCTAAGTGACAGTCTACAGTAGATGCTGTGGGGCACACCCAGAGACCCCTTTCAGGACTGAGGCACCCTTTGCCCAGATGCTGGTGGAGGGTTGTTGTTGCAGGCTCATAGCTGAGTCCCTCTCTGGGAATTGCCCTTGGCCAAAGGGATCTGCCTCATCCAAGTTACACCCTTTTATGGGGACAGCCTGCATCCAAGGAGGACAGATAGATACGGAGTTCAATAGTCCCACCCCCTTGTCTCAATCTAGGATAACTCTGAAGGACCAGCCTAATTCCAGGGCTCCCCACTGGATCAGCTGAAGCCTCTTGTCTGACTTCATTGCAGTTCAACTTCTGCCCTGAAAACTTACGGGTTCTGTTCCCGAGAGTGTACCCCAATAAACCTCCGGGACAGAGTCTGCTCCAAGTAAGCCCACCTAAGACACAGTCTGAAGTGAGCATCCCCGGTTGGCAGGTAGCTTTGCTGTGCTTAGCCAGTGAGGGGCCACGTTCTTTCCATCTTGTTTCTTCGCCATCCCTTTGGCTTTGCCCTTGGCTGAAGCCAGGTTTCAGGTCCCTCTGTGATCCCATTTGTGGAAACAGGAAAAAAGAATATAGGGGGGGCCTGGGTAGCTCAGTCGGTTAAGCGTCTGCCTTTGGCTTGGGTCATGATCCCGGGGTCCTGAGAGAGAGCCCCACCTCAGGCTCCCTACTTGGTGGGGAGTCTGCTTCTCCCTCTCCCTCTGACCCTCCCCCCATCTCATGCTCTCGCTTGTGCTCTCTCTCTTTCTCTCAAATGAATAAATGAAAAAAATCTTAAAAAAAAAAAAAAAGAATATAGAGGCAGCACAGCATGCAGGACACCAGGCTGGGGGTGGCACACATTACTTCTACCACTCCAGTGAGTTACTTAAACTTAGTCACACGGCTACACATGACCGCAGGGATGCTGGGAAATAGTGTGTGGCTGCGCAGCCGTACCGGGCTGTAACTCCTACTTTGGAAGAGGAAAAGAGGAAAAGAGATGATGGTAGACGGCCAAGGGCCCCCAGGGCAACCTCTGAATATGAATTTGGATGGCCCCAACTACATGAGCCACAAAGCTCTGCAGCCGGAGTAGAAACATGAGCCTGCTTACCGGGCACAAAGACCCCTAAAGCATTGCCTTCCACATGCATAAAAGCCCCCAGAGCTACTCGGGTGTGGCTCACTGTGGGCTCTGCGTAAAAGGCTACACTGCAGGTTCTGCCCGCTATCTGGAGTGCTATAACGCTAGTCCTGTCTCTGCCAATCCACAAAAGCTTCGCCGGACGGAGGTGAGAGAAGGGGACCCGGAGAGATAACCCTAGGTAGGCTCAATAAAAAGGAAATAATTCCCTGGGGCGCCTGGGTGGCTCAGTCGTTAAGCGTCTGCCTTCGGCTCAGGTCATGATCCCAGGGTCCTGGGATCGAGCCCCACATCGGGCTCCCTGCTCAGTGGGAAGCCTGCTTCTCCCTCTCCCACTCCCCCTGCTTGTGTTCCCTCTCTCGCTGTATCTCTGTCAAATAAATAAATAAAATCTTAAAAAAAAAAAAAGAGGGAAAGAAAATAATTCCCAAGCTTCAATTTTTTATTATTAGCTACAAATGACTTGTAAAAACCTTCCATTTGGTCATGACACGCAGTTGCCTGCTTTCACCAGTCCGCTCGTTACCCGGGGAGAGGGGGCTTGACAGCGCTCTCTCTGGCGGAGGAACTGCGTATTGCATCGGGATGGGGCAGATTGTCCTCCATCCTCCTCCCGGGAATCCTGCCAATAGGCCTGGGGCACAGGGTCACATCATACTGACTCCACCATCCCCCCTCCCCTCCCCTTATCTGGCTTAGAGTTCACAGTCCATCTTGTCATGCCTTTGTTGCAAATACCCTTAACTTCCTGGTCACCCTGCTTGAGCCCTAGCCCCCCCCGCCCCCCACCCCTTCACCCCCCGCCCCCCCACCCCCACCCCGGTTGCAGAGGTCCATCATGCATCCAGGCTTTGCCGCCTCTTTAGGTCCCCAAATCTCAGATGTGCACTCAATACCATCAGGGAATCCTTGTACCCCTTCCTATCCCAGGGAATCCCTTTCCTGCCTGCCCTCACAGTGTTTGGCCTTCTCCCCTCCCCTCACAGCCACACCCCCCTGCCCCCTTTGCAGACGTCACATCCTTTATGGAGAACACAGCCCATTGGAGGGAACGCCTCACTGACCCATCACCCATATGCCACCATTGCCCACCTGCCCCTCACTCCTGTCCCAACAGAGGAACCGTCCCTGTTTCTGTCCGAGGCCAAACCCTCCTCTTGGTCTGTAAATCCTATCCCTAAGCTCTGGTGTTCACATCTGCAGCCACGCCTTCTCTCTGAGCCGGAGACTCAATCTCAGGCACCTCCACTTGGGTCCACAGGGGCAGAGGAGGGAGACACAAAGCCAGACAGGCCTGATCACTGCCGGGTCAGTTATGGGGGAAGGTGCCCACAGAGGAGGAAAACTCACCTCCCAGGCTGTTGAAGAAGACATCACTGAATTGGGGAGATGACTAAGGGGGAAAGCCGTGGCAGGTCATCTCTGCTAGGAGGGAGCAGCCCGTTTCCTACGTCACAGAACAGACCATGAATGGGAGGGCTTGGCAAAGGCCCCCTTCACTTCTGCTCCCAAGGTCCTGCCGGTGGCTGCCTTCCAGCCTCCGAAATGACCCTCTTCTCTGGGGGGGGGATGTCAAAGCTGACCTGTTGCTGAGCAGGCAAGGGATTGGGGCCAGACCCAGATGCTCATCCCACTCCATCTCAGGAGGTACCTGAGAGGAATTCTTGACAACCTTTGTCCTGGCATTGCTTCTGAGTGGGGAGAGCAAGTGCTGGGGGCGGAGGGAGACCCCCACCCCTGCCTCCCTGCATGCCCAGGCTCTGGGAGCTCCAGACTCCAACACTGTCAGCAGAGGCACCTTGTTAAGAAGCCACCTGGCCCTGGGGGAGGGGACAGGCTGTTTGGTCACCCTGGTCACTGACCCATCCTCTCTCCAACTCCCCCCACTTTCCAACTAGCTTGTACCTTGGCCAGCATCTGGGAACCAATTTATTCAGGCCCTGGAGTTTGTTTTGTTAAGGACTTTAAAATGTATTGAAAATGTAGAATGGGCTTTGTCATCATTTTTCCCTTTGGACTGTACCTGAGCAATTGGATCAGGAAGTCCCTGCCTGCCAGCCAGCAGGGGTGGTCCCAGGATGAGGCAGCCAGCTGGGGCTCAGTCCCCTTCGCCACATAGCCTGGACTATAATGACCTGAGCCAGGAGTATGAGGGGGCAGTGGGGAAAAGGGGCTTTGCCTGTTGTTTCCCCACTCCTTGTTTTATAGGGACTAAGTTCCCAGGAGGCAGAGCCCAGGACTTCAGGACCCCAGCACCCTGAGTGTCACTGCATGGCACAATAAAGACTTGAGTCATGATGATGGACTGAGATGGGGGCAAGGCACCTGTCTACGTCCCGTCCGGCTCTCCGAGTCCGTCTCCCATGCCCCATCTCTGGTACATGCTCAGGCACGGCAGGTCTCTAGGATCTCTCCTGGGAGTTCTTCCGTTGGAGAGGGTGTTTGATGTTGCTCTGATCTGAGCTCAGTCACCGAAGAGAGAATACTCATCTCAAAATGGGTTTAGAAGCTCTTATGGGTCCCATCATATTCCCCTCAAAACGATATGTTCAAGTCTTCAACCCCGGTACCTCTGAGTATGATCTTATGTGGAAATGGGGTCATTGCGGAAGTCATTAGTTAAGATGAGATGGTACTGGAGTAGGGTGGGCCCCTTGTCCAGTATGACTCATGTCTTTACAAGAAGAGACCAGGGTCACCCAGAAGACAGCACGTGACAATAGAAGCAGGGATTGGATTACACCCACAAGCCAAGGAAGCTCACAGATTGCTGGCAAACACCAGAAGCTGGAAGACGGAAGGAAGGACTCTCCCCTCCAGGGTTCAGGGAGAGCATGACTGTGTCAACACCTTGATTTCAGACTTCTGGCTTCCACAACCCATTTAAGCCACATTAAACCTGCCAGTCGATGGTGCCAGTATGGCCCGGAGTCTCATCAGTTACCCTCCAACTAACCGCTCCACTTCCGGAAGGCCCCAGGTGGGGTCTGGTCACAGTCAGGGCAGGAAGCCTGAGTGATGAGCCCTACTGGAATCGTGGGCAGAGATCAGGCCTGAGGTCAGGAATTGATGGTCCGTAGACCTGGATTCTAGTCCAGGCTCTCAGTATGTCTGCTGCAAATCCTCAAGAGGGCCTACTCCTGGGAAATCTGCAAACACAGTTTTCTCACTGAGTTAATGTGATTCAAATGAAGGTGTCAGCAAAACAGAAATTATTACAGGTCACGAATCTTCAGAGTCAACTGAAGAATACTTGACACTCTGAATGTTAAATGTGTGAATGCCGAGGGCATGGCAATGACTCTCCCAGCATATCTGTAGCCTGCCCTCATGCCCAGGTTGGTCCTGAGTGTGCACACCTTTGCTGGGTATCATGCTTGGAGGCTCTGCTGTACTTCTCTTATGCTTGCCACCAACCCAGAGAAAACTCAGCTCTCCTAAAACCACCCCTGAATGGTCTGAGAAACAAATTCAAATCCTTGGTGATAATAATAAGCCTCATTCTGTTCACCTCCTAAGCACTGTTCCTGGCCCCAGGCCATTTCACCCTCGAGGCAGCTCTCTAATGTGGCCTTTTATCTCCTGGTTACAGATGAGGACAGAGCTGCTCAGAGAGGTTGAGGACTTGACTCAAGGTCACACAGCTAGTGATAGGCAGAGCCAGAACAGAGTCCCAGTCTGTTTGACTCCACGGCCCTGATTCTGTCGGCTCTCTCCCAACAGGGGCTCACTCTGCCCTCTTCCCACAACAGCTGCCTACTTTCTGACAGGAGCCTTTTAGAAAAAACCATAACCCTCAGGAATTTTAGGTACCGTGATGCGCCGCAGATTGGAAAATGTTGGAGCGGCCAAGTCCTTCTGGGGCAGCCTTTATGCTTATGCCTGTGAATTCAGAAAAGTCTTGATGCTTAGTTCAGGATCTATTTTTAGCTCCTCTCAGTCTTGCTTGCGGCCCAGGCGTGGCCTGAGGCTCCGCTGGCCTCCTCGGGCAGAGCTGCCAAGCCAATTGAACCCTACCTATTGAAATGCTCGTGGCATTTGAGATGAGGTGCTCTTCCCAGTTAATTCCAACCTGTCAGTATTCATTTTTGCCTTTGAAGCCCAAATAGCAACGTGTCACCTCCCTAAACAAATGGCCTGCTTTGACTTTCATTCCCCTTTTTGAGTTAGAGTCATGGAAGGTGCCAGAATCCGGGAGTTAGGGCTTGTGTTTGTGTGTGGAGGGGGAAGGATCATGGGGTGACATAAACTGTGGGGCACCTATCCCATGGAAAGCAGTGCAGCATTAAAATGCCAATGTTTATCAATATGAAAAGGTGTTTATAATATATTTTGGAGTAAAAGAACTGTGTGCAGCATAACCCACTTTGTATTTTAAAATATATCTACACATAAAAATTACGAGGAAGACATATTCTGAAATAATTATAATTGTTATCTCTGGGGGGTGAGATTTTGGGTGATTTAGTTTTCTTTTATCCACTTATCTGAGTTTTTTTTTTCTTTCTAATGTTTCCCCCAAATTAAACACATATATGTTTAAATCCAAACACAATACATTTACTGATAAATGTGGAACTGTAACAGCAGACCCTGGCTCTGACTTTGAGTGGTTAGTGGTTTCTCTCAAATCAGGTCAGAAGAAACTTACATTTGGATGAATTTCTATTCAGGCCTATAGTATATTCTTTTTTTTTTTTTAAGATTTTATTGATTTATTTGAGAGAGAGAGAGTGAACGAGAGAGAAAGCACAAGCAGGGAGAGGGGCAGAAGGAGAGGGAGAAGCAGATTCCCAGGACCGGGAGATCATGACCTGAGCTGAAGGCAGAAGCTTAACCAAATGAGTCACCCAGGCTCCCCAATTTTTTCTTTTTCTTTTTTTTAAGGTTTTTTGTTTGTTTGAAAGAGAGAGTGTACATGCACACATGAGGGGGTGGAGGGATGGGTGGGGAGGGGCAGAGGTAGAGGGAGAAAGAATCCCACATGGACTCTGCAAGCCCAGAGCCTGTTGGGAGGCTTGATCTCACGACCCTGAGATCATGACTTGGGCTGAAATCAAGAGTCAGGTGTTCAACCGACTGAGCCACCCAGGTGCCCCTCTATTCTTTTTTTTAAGATTTTATTTATTTATTTGACAGAGGGAGACACAGCGAGAGAGGGAACACAAGCAGGGGGAGTGGGAGAGGGAGAAACAGGCTTCCCGCGGAGCAGGGAGCCCGATGTGGGGCTCGATCCCAGGACCTGGAAGCATGACCTGAGCTGAAGGCAGACGCTTAATGACTGAGCCACCCAGGCGCCCCATCTTATATAACTTTCATTTGCATTTGTTTTATTGTGGCTAAGTCTGAAGCCAGTTGCATTTATTTATTTGAGAGAGAATGAGAGAGAAGGAGCAGGGGCAGACGGAGAGGGACAAGCAGAGTCCCTGCTGAGTGGGGAGCCCATATATATATATATGCCTAGTTTTCTATTTTGAAAAACTTAAAAGCCAGAGAAAAATTACAGGAATGGTACAAGCAACACCCAAAGTCCTCTCACCTAGGTGGATGGATTGGTCGCAGTTTTGCCACCTTTGCTTTATCTCTGTACGTTGTTGTATGTATTTCTAACCCCCAGCACCTGTCAGTGTTTTCTGTGAATGAATGAATGGCTGTAATGGCAGGAAGGCCAGTCCTTCCAGGGCAAGGAGTCCTGAGCAGGTGAGGCGACAGAGAGGTAGGGGCCATGGCTCTGGGTATGGTGAAGGGGAGGACTGCAGGATGACTCCCAGGGTCTGGCTCGGAATGTGTGAGTGGGGCACACAGAAGGAGGAAAGGCCCGTGCTCAGGGGTGAGAGAAGGGGGAGATGCTGACTTCAGTTTTGACGCATTGTGGTTGAGTAGCCTGCTGGATATCCAAACAGAAATGCCCAGCAGGCAATTGACTAGGGCTCTGGATGGAGCTCAGGGCCAAGGACAGGTCTGGACATGGAAATTTTGAAAACCTAAGAGTGATGTGGGTGGTTGACCACCGTGCTGGCTGGCCTGGGCAGTCCCTGTTCATGCCTGTATTCTAATAGTTTCTCCTTTCACTTGCCCAGTTTAGACAATAATTTATAGGGTCACCCTAAAAAGTTGAGGCCAGTTGCATCCTGTATTCATCTAATCCCTGGCCTGGCTCTGTGGGTGTTTTATTTAATTTATTTTTTTTTAAGATTTTTATTTATTTATTTGCCAGAGAGAGAGAGCACAAGCAGGGAGAGCTGCAGTCAGAGGGAGGAGCAGACTCCCCGCTGAACAAGGAGCCCTGATGCAGGGCTCTATCCCAGGACCCTGGGATCATGACCCAAGCCGAAGGCAGATGCTTAACCAACTGAGCCTCCCAGGCATTCCTCTGTGGCTGTTTTATATTGTATGCAGTGAATTACTAGAGGTCCATGTCCTCTGTCCTTGGGTATCCCCCACTGTGCTTCACTTGGTATCCTTCAGGTAGATGGTGCCTAAGAAACATTTGCCTGTCCTATGGTTGAGAGATCACAGGTCCCCATCTCCTGAAAGGAGAGGGCGTGGGAGAGGTTCTGCGGGCTTTCTTGAGGGAGGCTGGTGGACTGAGCTGCTCCCCTTAGACCAAACCACTACTAGGTATGGAATTTAGGAAATGTCGGAGAGGTGAGGAAACTCTAAGGCATTCTCTGTTCTCCCCACTGGCCCACCTGCTCCATTCCCTCACCCTCTGCTGGGACTGTGACAGCTGGAGTGCTGGTAAGACCTGTCCCTACCAGACCTCCTCAGAGACCCTGTGGCCACCCAGTTCTGAATAAGTCCTTCTGGAGCCCGCCCTTCTGAGGAGAGCCACATCTTGGACATATGTTTGGACAAGCCCTGTCCACCTTTACTTTCTGCTGTTCCCTCTATGTGGGCTTTTCAGCCAAACAGCCCTCAAACACATCGCAGCACTTTTGCCTCTGGGACCAGGAATGCCTTTTTCCCATGCCCTCATGCCTCCCACTCTCATGTCTAACTGTTGAAATCTACCTATTCTTTCTTTTTTTTTTTCTTTTGAGAGAGAGAGCATGGAGGGTAGGGGCATGGGAAGGGCAGAGGGAGAGGGAGAGAGAGAATCCTAGCCTGGGTTCCTGCCATTGGGCGCCCAGCCCAATGCGGGGCTCGATCTCATGACCTGAGCCGAAATCAAGAGTCACTTAACTGACGAGGCCCCCAGGCATCCCGAAATCTACCTATTCTTTGGAGCTGACTCAAATGTGACCTGGTGCCCCAGGAGACTGTCTTGGATCCCTCCCTGCTGGGCACAACACTCACTCACTGGAATATCCAGGGGCACCCACTGTCTTCCTCATTGTTTCATCTGGGCTCTTGTTTAACTCTTTGGAACTCTGGGTGGAGATCCTTTCTTTTGTATTTTTGTAATTTTCCACAATGCCAAACATGGGAATGATTAGTCCATGATGTGTACAGAAAGTGTGTGTAATGAATTGCCAAGGATTTAGTCCCCAGGTAAGAGGCCCCCATTGAGGGTTACGAAGCAGGATGAAAACCCAATTTGCATCCACTCATTCAACAGATATTTATTGACAGCTTGGACCTACAAGACACTGTGTTGCATAAGGGATTTACAGAAATAGTCACTGCCTTCAAGGACCTCATTATTTAGAGGTGAGAGGGAACAAGACCGACCTGTAAGTAAAGAGTTACCAAACAATGCCACACGTGCCATAATAGCGCCAAGACTGGCTGCACAGTGGAGTCAGGAAGGGCTTCACCAGGGAAGTGACATTTACGCCGGGTTTTGAGGCATGCGGAGGAGTTTTCCAGGCACGGGAGAAAGTGTGCTGCTGGTAGAGGGAACAGAAGAGCAAAGGCACTGAGCCTCAGAAATGATTGTGAAGGGGACTGGAAGAAGTCCAGTGCAAGGGGGGAGGGGACGATGTCAGTCTGTGGGGGGAGGCAGGAAATGCCAAGGAGATCAAGCAGGGGAGAAGGAAGGGAGCCCGCCACTGGAGGCACAGGGCAGGTGTTTAAGGAGAGGGGAGTCGTGGCGGCTGTAGCAGTGAGGAGAATGGAAGAGTGCTTACCCCAGGGCTGCCCTGACCGCTGTGCTTGCGATGGATAGGAGGGCCCTGCAGGGAGCTGCCTGCCTCACACCCCTGAGTTGCCAGCAGCAGCTACAGATCCCAGTTACCTCCTCACCTACTCTCCTGGAGGAGCACTTCTGGGGACAGAGACCTTGGCAGGACTGGTTTCTGGGCTGAACCCCCCTGTGCCCCCGGCAGGAAGATGCACGCACCCTCGGGGGCGGGGGGGGCAGATGGTGAGGCCCGCTTCCAGCTAGGCAGCTGCCCTGGGCTGCCAGTGCCCTTTTGAGCATGGAGGAGCCAGCAGGGGCCCGCAGGCCAATATCCGCCCTCCCAGGTGTCCACACTTGGCAGCCCCACCTGTCTCCAGCCAACTGTGTCCTTGCAGATGAAACTGGCAGAAGGAAGGAGCTGGGCTCCTAAATGGATTCTTGAATTTTTTTAAATCACAACTTGGATGTTTCCCGTTCTGTCCAGTTAGACTGTCAGTCCTTTTTGGACTACCTCTTAAAGCTTCCTTTGTGCCCTTGGTCAGCCTGGGGTGCGGGGACTGTCCCCCTCCCCCAGCCCCCAGCACTTACCTAGTCTTCCTGGCCTGCTAGGAGAGCAGGTGGGTCTTTCAGTCTTGTGGGGAACATTTACACAAATGGAAAATGCCAGCATTTAATCTGTAAAGGAGCCCAGGCTGGGAAGTTCCAAAAGCAAATGTTTGAAGGTGCAGTGTGCTTCCTCTGAGCGAGGTCCACGAAGGAAAGCTGGGTCACGTCAGCTCACAAGCTCCCATTTATTCAGCACATTCTGTGGGGAAGACCCCCTGGGAGAATGGGAAGACATCCTGCCCTCCCGGAGCTTCCACAACAAAAAGACAAATTTACAGCCTGTTAAATCCCAAAGTCCACACCAGGCAGGGAGGGTTTGGTGGAGGAAGGGCTTACTGTGAATTGGGCTGGGAACCAGGGTGGGGACTGAGACACTTCCAAGGGGGAGACAGGAGGAGTGAGGAGAGCATGTCAGGCTATCGTAATAGTACGACCAAAAGGCTAAAGGAAGAGCTCAGGGACGGGGTGGCAGGCCTGGAGGGTGGTGGACAGACTCAGGGAGCCTTGAACACCTGGCCAGGGAGTTGGGCCCTTCTGTAGGTAGAGAGGTGGCACAGGCCTGTGGGCACATGTAGTCCTGGCTCTGCCGCTAATCAACCAGCTTGAGCCTTGGGCAAATTGTTTCTCCCTCTGGGCCCAGGTGACAGGGGTGGGCAGAGGCAGAAGTTCCCAACCAGGATGACAGGGGTGCTCTTGAACAAATACACACGTCTAGTGCTAGTCGTCCTGGTGAATATCTCTGGGGCATGGCCCGGACATGTCTTTGTTTCAAAAGATGCTGGAGCTTCTTGGATGAATTCACTTCTAAGATCCCATTAGCTCTAAAATGAACATGTTTCTGAGGTATGAGAGGATGGTAATGTGGTGAAGGAAAAACTTTTCCTCTACCCTCTTAGGTTCAGGGACTAGATACTGCAAATTAAACCGACAAGAGACAGCAACAGGAAGAAGATGTTTATTTACACGTGCGTCACGCATATGTGAAGGAGTTCTCAGTCATGAGTAACTCAAAAGGGTGGTTGGAATTTGGGCCTTATATACTTAATTTACTAGAGTAAATGGAGAGAAGGGGAAAGCTCCTATGGGAAGAGCAAATAAGTTTTTTAGGAGAGCAAATGGGAGATAAAGTTTGTGATGACATTTGTTTATGCAGATGCGAGTGGTCTTTCTTCCTTCAGAGCCATAGAACTTCCCTGGGGAGGGGATTGATGGCTTGTTTGCTCTTGATCTGTCTCCTGGGAGTAGACCGACACCAAAGAGGGAATTTATGGCAGTCCTCATTTCTCAGAAGTTTCTGCTTTTAGTCAGATAAGAGAAGCTCCGAGAAGGCTTTTATCTGCATCTGTTGAATCTCAAAGGTCTTTAGCTTAAAATAATCTTTATACCAACACTGAGGGTCTGAATAGAGCCCCATGGTGAAATGGCTAACACGAAGGAATTCTTGGCCAGCCTGGAGCCAACCTTCACAACCAGTGGAAACCAGTGGCTGAGGATTCATTCTCACTGTGTAGACCATGCATCTGAATTGCTGGGGTTATATGGATATTATAGGGGTAATTTCCGAGCAAAGCTGATGCAGGGGGGTGAAGAGATATTTTGGGGGCTCAACGATCCAGATAATTGCAGTGGTGCTGATGCCCTCCCAGCATGCCCTGGGGTGGTGGGAGCCCATTAGTCATGGGTTGGGGTGAGGAGAGGTGGTTGAGGAATAGGGAATAAATAAAAGGAATGAGCAGTCATGTCTCAAGTGGGCCTGCGAGGGCGGGGGGTGGCTGCCAGCATCCCAGGCAGGGAGACATGAGTCACACCCTGAGACGCTGACCTGCCAGCACCCAGCCTCTCTAGAAGGAGGGTGGAGGAGGCAGGCTCTGGAGATTCCAAATGTCAGGCTTTGCCTCTTGCTATAGCCTTGGGCTTGAGATTTTTGTCATCCTTCATCATCAACCTTCACAAAGCTACATGACAAACTGACCTCTGTTCATAGGCCTTCTGCTGCTCTTTATCCTTAAGCCATCAGAAGCTCTACTCCTGACGTTAAGGGCCACAGCCACGCGGTCACTATCCTGGGCTGTAGTAACCAGGGTACTCTTACCTCTGGGGCTGCCCCTTGGGACTGCTGTCTGTTCTAGACAGTGGGGCTGGTTGGTGACATTGGGAGGGAGGAGAGACTTGTCACTGTGTTCTCAGCATCCTGCTCCTACCCAAGGCCTTCCTCTGTGTGACCCCTGGCCTGTCCAGGAGGTCTGGAGTCACTATTTGGTCAGCTCCTAAGCTGACCTTCCAGATCCTCCTGGTACTGAGCGCTGGAGTTAGTGCCCTTTTTTTTTCTCCGCTCTGTGTTCTGTGACTTCTGAGGTCACACCCTCACCCTCACCCCCACCCAGCGGCCCCCCCATCCCTCTCCTAGATCAGTGCCTACACCCTGCTCTGTGCCCTGGCCTCAGGCAGCTCTGGAGTGCAGGCCCCCGGGCTGCAGGCCTTCGCCTCGCCAGGCGCAGCCTGGGTGGAAGTTGAAGATGAAAGTATTTTGCCAACCTTGGCAGAGATGTGCCGAATCTGTCTCAGGTAATTGAAGCCATTTTCTGCCTGTGTGAGGGATTTTTATTCCCAGAGATTCTGCTTGACCGTGTGGGGCAGCCCTATAGGGCTAGCTAAGGGTTCATATTTTTTCCCACAGCTGGATGTTTACAGTGTCTATGATGCACTTGCCTTTTAAAAATGTCATCGTCAAGAATAGCTCCGTTTCATTTTATGCTCAATCTCCCTTTTTATCTTTAAGTGGGAAATGGGGAGACCAGCATGAGGGAAGCAGTTACGAAGCTCGCCTGTGTTCCAAGCAAGGGACATGAGACTGCTTCCCGCCCCCCCTCCTCCGCAAGTGTTTTCCAGAACTAAAGAGCAGAGCTTGTATTCCAGCCTCGGACAGGCCCCTTGACCCTGAACCAGGCAAGGCAGACAGCCCTGGAACAGGAGTGGCTACTGGGAAATAACTGGGAGACGTTGTCACCTCCGAGCAGAGAAAAAGCTGCAAGGAGACAGGAGGCTTCACCTCCACAGCCTCTGGCTTACACAGTGCCTAGGTAGACAGCCCCTGGGACGGGAAAGAGGAGCCATTTCCCCCAGGGAGGGCCCCTGGGGGAGCTGCCTCCCTCCCAGCGCCGTGATGTGGTAGGTAAGGTGAGCTTCCCGCTGGGGCTGACCATCCGACGCCGCGGTCACGGCCCTGCGAGGTCGTGAAAGCCAAATTCAAATAAATTACAGTGAAGTAAAGTTTAAGCATCAGTTCCTCGGCCGCACTAGCCGCATCTCAGGTTCTCCATGGCCACGTGTGGCTGGTGGCTGCCTCAGCAGGCAGCACAGATACGGAACGTTCCCGCCATCGCAGAAGGCTCGCTTGGAGAGCCCTGCAGGTATTCAGGAGAGCCTTGACAGAACTCACGGAATCGCCTTTACAGTGACCCGACTATAAACTCGATGCTGCACACATGCCTCTCCGACCCTTGGTGGACGTTCAGAGGCTTCGTTTGTTCTACAGGCTGTCCCAAGCTGCTTTCTCACCCCAGAGAACTGGCTGCGATGGCCTCCCTTCTAGAAGGAACAGGTAGCATGCCTCTGATAACCAGACTGGCTCGGCAACCCTCGGACACCCCAACCATCAACTAAGAGCCTGACTTTTACTGCCCAAACGGAGACCTCTGTGTCCAGCTGATGAAGTTTTGGAGTATGGGTGAGGGTTGGTGGGGCGGGTCTGGAGCCGACGACCAAGAAAGAATTCTTGAGGCGTCTTTGGTGCAGAATGGTGGTTTCTGAAAGCACGGGGACAGGACCCGTGGGCAGGAAGAGCTGCTGCCCCGGGGCTGTGAGCGATGGCTGATTATGTACTATGGGGTTGGGGGAGGTAAGGAAAAAGGGAGGTTTCAAAAGAACTTTCATGTGTCAAAGAAGACTCACAGGATACCAGAGTCCTTGCCATTGCCAAGTTCAGGTTGTTTACCCCTCTAGTAAGGCATTAACATTAAGATAGTAGGGAGCTTCCTGGAGGAACATTACACTCTGCCCTCTTCAATTATCTGTCAATGGGCTGCAGGTTATTTAAGGACATTTAATTGTATTTACATTTCCTTCTGCCTCAGTCTCCCTCAATTTTATGGAGGGGAGGGTGATGGTAGGGCTTTAGGAAACTGAGTTATGGGTCTCTGGAAGTTAGGCTATTGATTAGAAAGCTTCTTCCTTGTAAATCACTAGGACATTTGTAAACTTAGGGAGACTCAGGTCTTGCAGGACTGTGATCTCTACAAATTAACCTTTTGTTTTTCCTTTAGGGCAGCCAGGAGTGCCTGAGGAATGTCACATATATCCCATGGGGAGGGGGGTTGTGGGGTGTCAGCTTCTGCTTTGTCCTAAGCTTGCCTTCTGTTCCCTCATCACAGAAGGCATCCTTCTGTCCCACTGCTACTCAGTAACTGGTTCACACTGGATGACGGGACCCATCAGACACGCTGATGTCTGAGTGTATTTCCTTCTTGGCTCCTGAGTGTCACCCCTGCCTTCCCCCAAGCACCATTACCCAAAATAAAAATGTCTGTTAATATCCTAGGTGCGGGCCACGAAGCTCCTGCCTCAGAATTCCTTGGTGGGGAGGGGCTTGTTTATTTATTTTTTTAAAAGACTTTTATTCATTTATTTTAGAATGAATAGGATGAATAGAATCAGAGAGAGCATGAGTGGAGGGAGGGAGAGGGACAAGTAGACTCCGCGCTGAGCACGGAGCCTGATGTGGGGCTCGATCTCATGACACTGAGATCATGACCTGAGCCGAAATCAAGAGTGATGCTTGGGGCACCTGGGTGGTTCAGTCGGCTCAGGTCATGCATGATCCCAGGATCCTGAGATCAAGTCCCGCATCGGGCTCCCTGCTCAACGGGGGATCTGCTTCTCCCTCTCCCACTGGCCCCTCCCCAGCTCGTGCTCTCTCTCTCTCTCTCTCTCTCTCTCAAACAAATAAACAAAATCTTAAAAAAAAAGAGTGATGCTTAACCGACCGCTGCCCAAGGTGGGCTTGTTTAAAAGGCAGATTTCTCAGCCAATGGAATCAGAATCTCTGGGGTGGGTCCACTGACTTTGGGAGCCACTGGTTGCGGGGGGGGAAGTAGCTCAGGAATCACCCCAAGAGTCCCTGAAAACTAGAAGTCAATCCCTTTTGCATTCTGGGGTCTCTGGTATATTGCAGACCAGACCACCTCTAGGGCTGAGAGCCGGATGCTGGTGGGGGGTGAGTGACGGCTGCTTCCCACCCCCTAGGTACACACACTACTTGCCCATAAGGTCCGCTGGGCAAAAACAGAACTTCACCTAAGAAAAGCCTGCTCCAGATCTGGCCTTGGGGAGCGGGGATAAGTGCCTGGCCTTCTCTCACTCCCCTGCGGCCTGGACTCCCGCACCCAGCCCCCATGGCCTGCCTCGGAGAGACTGTCTTCCTTTTCTCTAAATTAGGGTTTCACAACCTTTATTAGTCCTTGCTTCCCTTTGGTGAACATAAAACTCTACCTCTGGGATTCTAATGTGCTGTTGTCTCCTTCTTACCTCCCCTCCCAAATAGTCTGTAGTTTGTGTTATGTTTTCCAAATGTAAAATTATATGCACATAATACTTAACAGAGTATGAAGGTATAGTTCATTACAGGAAAGAAAGTCATCCTCCAGAGCAGGGTTTCTCCAGCCTGAGCCGTGAATCAGAATCCCCTGCAGGGCGTGTGAACCACAGATGGCTGGGCTCCACCCCCAGAGGCTGATTCAGGAGGTCTCGGGTGGGGCCCGAGAATTGGCATTTCTCACACGTTTCCAGGTGGTGCTGTTGCAGCTGGGTGGGGGGATCACGCTTGGAGAATCACTGCTCTAGAATGATTATCCTCACATACTCCCTACCTAGAGCCCCCAGGAAGGGCCAAGCCTTTTTTTAAAACGCCCAGATGGGGACGCCTGGCTGGCTCAGTCTGAGGAGCACGCGACTCTTGATCTCGGGGTCATCAGTTCCAGCCCCAGGTTGGGTGGAGAGATTACTTAAATAGATACAACTTTAAAAACAAATAATAAAATTAAACACCCAGATAATCACATGGGGGAGGGTCCCTTCTCTCTCTAGTCTCCCTCCCTCTTCAGACTGGAGCATCTATAAAGCAAACCAGCCCTGTTCTCAATAACCCTGATGGCCTTACCGGGTGTTGTTATTCTGACCCAGTCTATCCCTGCAAAAGATGTTATCCACACTGGCTAGCTGCGAAAGGAGAAAGGAAAGGTGACGAATGAAGAACCCTTTCTTGCCAAAATAATACTGAACACAGGTTTCAAACTCCACGTCTAGGAGGTTGGGAGGGGGGGTTTGTGTATGGTGTGTGTGTGTGTGTGTGCACGCACGCGCATGTGTGGGCATGTGTGCATGTGTCCACGCCTGCACGTGGGACCACATGTGCTCATATGCATGTTTACTGCTCTCTAGATTTCTGGGCACAATGTGTAGTAACCAAAGCCGAAAACTCCTACGGTGAATCAGAACAGCACGGATGGAGAATGCAGGCCTCCTATCCCAGCCAGGGCTTGGAAGGAAAACAACAGCATAGCTTGCATATTTATTTGAGCCTTGGCGTCTCAGCAATGAAAAAGTTTGTGGAGTAAATGAGCAAAAGATGGAGAACTTTTCTGCTCTGTATTTATAGGTTTTGGCTTTCCCCAAACAATCCATCTTGAGCTATCCCCATAAAGCAGGCAAGCAGCCTCTGACGCTTGCATCTTGTTAGAAGTTTTACACTATTTATTTGATTTTTTATTTTTTGCCCTGGGAAACAATCTAGTTCTCTGCCACCAAGGTTGTCAGGCAGTAACCGAGTGCCTGAGCTCATGCAGTTGTTTCTGGGGCTTTCTCTGAAACCGTCAGCCCTTTTCCACAGACGGGAAAAGCAATGAAAAATCTCTCAGCAACAACTGTTGAGTGGTCCATCTGTCCTCAGCTGTCCCCACGTCGCTGCTTATTTGGTATCTATCATGCTGTTCAGCTAGTCTCACCTGGGCTGCTCAGTCTCACCTGGACAGTTACACTCCGTTACAAGAACTTTGAGAGGAGAAGGACCCCCATGGGGAAGGACTTTAAATGATGCCTTATGAGGAAAGACACGGGGGGCGTGGAAGGTGTCATCCAGAGGCGTCTACTCGGGGACACTGCCCCGTCTTCAAATATCCAAACAGCTATTATGTGGAAACATCTTGAACTTGCTTCCTGTGCTTGCAAGGGACGTCCTGACTCCTAATTCAGGCTATTTGCTGGGGTATCCTCCTCTCCAATCATCTAACGTTAGTGTGGAACCTTTTCTCCCCCTCCTTCCTCTGGAGGCAAAATCATTGCTTCTCGTGGCTTTAAATATCGTCTTTGAGCGGGCGACTCCCAAATGTATATCCCTAGCCCAGATCATGTATATCCCTAGCCCAGATCATTACACTAAAATGTATATCCCTAGCCTAGATCATTACACTAAAATGTATATCCCTAGCCCAGATCATTACACTAAAATATAAACTTGTATGTTCAACTGCCGACTCACATCTCTACTTGATGTCTCCCTGACATCACCAACGTAATATGTGCAAAAGTGAGCTCTTGATCCCCACCCCCCCCC